>NC_059211.1:51459710-51759710 GCF_020615455.1 Coregonus clupeaformis | reverse complement strand
TAGGCCATGTATGACATTAGACATGTAAACACCTTACTCTGCCTATCTTAATCAGTGTAAGGTCATAATCTAAGTAAGCATATGCCGATTAAAACACTTGAATTTTTTTGCAATATTTCAAAATTATTAGGACATGTAAACACCTTAATGGGCATTCCAGCAGTGTATTTGATCTGCACATGTGCTAGCACCAGCAGTGCTCTTTTGCGTGAGTGAAGTGAGTTCGGAAAAACTAAAAGTTATGCATCTTAGAAATAGTTTTCACATACAAAATGTATATGTCTGAAATCAGAATCAAACAAGCTTCCCAAAAATAACATGGTCACTTTGGTTATTTTGATTGCCGATTTTTCTGCATTTATCAAAGTCCCATCAAGTAGCCTGATTTTAGACAGGATTATTAGGGAAATCATTCTTCTTGCAATGCATGTAAACGTATTAATCAAACTATTATATTAATCTGAGTGCATGTAAACATACCAAGTGAGAGCAGAGATAGGTCATGTGATTATTTACATCAATGAAAATCTAAATACCAGAATACAGGACTTGCGAGAATGAATGAACTAGGGAAATAATGTTGGGTTAGCTAAAAAGCCAACGATACTGGAGAGTTGACATTTGTTGTATCTTGTTGACCAGAGGGTATCAAACGAAGCAAGCTAGATCTACTCAGGGTTTTCTAAAGCTTCACATTCAGTTAGCTTCACATTCCAGCTCAGGCTTCATACGATGGTGGATAATGCTCGTCCGCGTGCCGCTAACTCTAGCAGGCTTGTAACTGCGTGTGCATGTAGCACATGACTAGTCGAACACCAAACTCTTCATTGAGACAATGCTGAAACATCAATCCATGGGCGAGTCAGTGCCACATTTTCATTTGTGACGAAATCAAAATGAAAGAAAAGTTATCTTGCAAATTCAGCAGGCTATGGTGTGAAATACGCTTTTAGAAGTGCCGTCTTTATTTTATTACTTATCGTTAATGCCGTCTTGGTGTTACATTGCGTGAAGTTTAAAATGCATTCTGTCATTACTAAATGTATAATGTGATATATTTTAACATTTAAAAAATGTAACACAAAAATAACATTTGATTATTAAAATATTTAATCAGTCGTCTTCCTTAAACGAAGGGGATGATGCTGCAATCTTTGCAAGAGGGAGGGAATCTGATTTTATAGATACACACGGCGAGGCTTGGCGTGGCTTAACGTAACCAAGCTCCCGAGTAGGGTACAGCCGTAGGGTACTCCCGCTACTCCCATGTAATTAGCCTAACTTTGGCGTCATCCTAAGCAAACTACTGACACTTTTTTGTAGTTTCAATAAATGTTTTCAGCAGGCTCACGTCGTTATAAACATATTTGGCTGTCACAGCAACAAATTATTTGCATTATACTTATTCTGCCACTAATTTGTTACCCGACCTGCTAACACCGACAGTAAAGCTAGTAAAGCTGTCATTATACTTCAGTCACTGTTTGTTTACCCCTAGCTTTTTCGCCGGTTAGCTGACTGGCTAGTGAAAGAAGTTCATCTCGATCTAATTCGCTAGTCATAGATATGTTGCGTAACTACTTCCAGTCTTTGCCTGCCCATTGAATAGTCTAGGTATTTAGAAAAGTTGATTATTGTTGGCTTGCCTATACACTGAGTATACCAAACATTAGGAACACCTTCCTAATATTGAGTTGCCCTCAGAACAGCTCATCGGGGCATGGACTCTACAAGGTGTCGAAAGCGTTCCACATGGATGCTTGCTCATGTTGACTCCCATGCTTCCCACAGTTGTGTCAAGTTGGCTGGATGTCCTTTGGGTGGTGGACCATTCTTGATACACACGGGAACTGTTGAGCGGGGAAAACTCAGCAGCGTTGCAGTTCTTGACACCTACGTTGAGCCTGGCACCTACTACCATACCCCGTTCAAAGGTACTTAAATCTTGTGTTTTGCCCATTCACCCTCTGAATGGCACACATACACAATCCATGTCTCAATTGTCTCAAGGCTTAAAAATAATTATTTAGCCTGTCTCTTCCCCTTCATCTACACTGATTGAAGTGGATTTAACAGGTGACATCAATAAGGGATCATAGCTTTCACCTGGATTCACCTGGTCCGTCTATTTCATGGAAAGAGCAGGTGTACTTAATGTGTATGTCCTTCCAACTTGCCAGAGACCAGCAGGGGAGACAACCATACCAAATTGCCCAAAGTAGCCTAACTAGCAATCTTTATGCAATACACATAGCTAGTTAGATACAAACAAGTGCTAGTGACTTACCGGTGATGAAGTGCTTCAAACACACAAATGCTTTGAGTAACCGGAGCCCACAGCATTCCATTAGCATTGCGGTGTAATAGCCTGAAACCATGAGGTTTGTCTAACCTGGTCCTTGGGTAGTTGATTAAACTTAATTTGGTAGTTATTTCTCCTACTATTTTTCAAACAAAACGGTACGCAATAGCTTTTCGTCTCTTTGGCTGATAATCGTGACATACATTTCATGCGACAGTCTATCTGTTCATGCTAAACATTTTACGTTTAGAATGAAAGTGTTTTTAGGTATGATGTAGTTTGTTGATTAAGACTACATGGAAGTATGTTAAAGATGACCAACCAAGCAGATCCAACATGTTTATTGAATGATAACAAAAATACAACCGTTGTCGGGTTATTAGTAAAGTAGGCGATTTATCATGGCAGTAACGGGAGTACTCTACGGCTGTATCCTACTCTGGGGTGTGGTCACGTTAAGCCATGCCTCGCCGTGTGTATCTATTGGTCCTCAACTCGCGGCTCAGTTATTTCATTCAGGGTAAGTGTTCAGTGGAGGCTGCTGAGGGGAGGACGGCTCATAATAATGTCTGGAACGGAGCAAATGGAATGGCACGAAACACATGGAAACCATGTGTTTGATGTTGTTGATACCTTTCCACCAGTTCCACTCCAGTCATTACCAAGTGCCCATCCTCCCCAATCAAGGTGCCACCAACCTCCTGTGGTGGAGTTAGCCGCAGTTAGCCTGCCCCAGAGCAGGTTAGTTCTGAAGGATTTGTTGCCTTAGAAGCTTGCCTGACTAAAAAGTGAGCGCCACTTTCGCATGACCGGTTATCCCGAGTTGAACTCAGAGTTGACCAGAGTTGACTTCAAACATTTTTTATTATGAAATGCCTACCCTGTACCTATATTTGTTCTCTGTAGTTGCGTCCCTTTCTTTGTTAGCTGACATCTATACTTTTCAAATAAACGTTAATAAAATACAACCACCGACTGTTTCCTTGTTGAGATTAATTTGGCACATGCGCATTTGCGCTGAGTTTCCATCTTAGAGCAACAGCAATGAGCAAACAGTCGGTCGTTGTATTTGATTAACGTTTATTGAAAAACATTTATCACCCACGCTTGCTAAATAAATACCGGAGGAAAGTGGCTTTGTGCGTTGTGCCCAGCCCACGCGTCCTGCGATTTCGGTGAATCTGATTGGTCAAGACATGCAAAGAGCCTGCAGCAGCACTCCGATGTGAAATCATGCCCGAGTTGACAAATCATGAGGCAAATCGGCAACAAAAAAAAACAGCACTTTGCCCCTCTTTTTAATGCCTTGCGTCAATATATTTTATTAAACTAAATGAAAAGTGGTGTGAAGTGCTGTGGCAAATGTCGCCTCGTCACACATTTTCCGGCAGCCCTGACTGAGCTTGGGGCCAATAAAGAACGATAACGATCAAGGAGAATGAATAGTGAGATTGTAACAAGATTTAACATTAAAGTAAAAAAAAAAAAAAGCAGTGTAGATGAGTTTCAGTCTTAGTGTGAGTAATGGTGGAAGCCATTGCACAGTATGTAGAAAAGCTTGTGGTTATAGGCAAATCTGAAAAAACATTGTTGCTGGTCTAATAAAGTACATGATAAGACCAGAAAGCCCTGCACACTGAATATGAACCTAAATACCACCTTTAAAGACAATGTTTTGATCCAGAGGATCTTCGTCAGATCAAACAAAATACAAGTGCACACATACATTATCATATAATAAACAATATATTCACAGTTCACAATCCACATGACCATTACACACATGACACACCCAGTGGGTGTGGATTCAATACAACGTAGCTATGTATACTGAATAAAAGTTGTTTTAGAAAATTTGGCAGTACGTCCAACCGGCCTCACAACTGCTGACCACGTGTAACCACACCACCCCAGGACCTCCACATCCGGCTTCTTCACCTGCGGGATCGTCTGAGACCAGCCACCCAGACAGCTGATGAAGCTGAGGAGTATTTCTGTCCCTAATAAAGCCCTTTTGTGGGGAAAAACTCATTCTGATTGGCTGGGCCTGGCTCCCAAGTGGTTGCGCCCCTGCCCAGTCATGTGAAATTCATAGATTAGTGCCTAATGAATTCATTTCAATTAACTGATTTCCTTATATGAACTGTAAATCAGTAAAATCGTTGAAATTGTTGCATGTTGCGTTTATGTTTTTGTTCAGTATAAAATGCACGTTTTCAAATCATAGGTGGAAGCCAGCATATGCTCAAGAGTTAGACAGGGATAATCTTCATTATTACGTCTATCTGGTCATTAGTTTACATCTTATACAACCAGCACTATTACGATGGATTTCAGGAAGGAGCTCTCTCCAAAGCTAATGTATTAGATCAGCTTTTTCGCTGTTGGTCAGATGAGAATTTCTGGTGAAGAGGATCCCTGTGAATACGATTTCACAGAGTTTTTGTGTCTCTCACAGTTCCACAGGCGTACGACAGAAACTAGCTTTATGAAATGCTACGAGGAGTACTGTACTATATTGGGATTAGCCACAGATAGTGGGGGAATCAGAAACCAGGCCTATGGCATGCCTCAATTTTCACACTCACACGGAATAAGACCCTCCCTCTGTTGGGTACTCCACATTGAGATAATCCTATTCCTGGGGGAGAGAAGACAGAGAAAAGAAAGGGAGATACAGAAATAAAGAGAAAGAGAGAGGGAAGAAGGAAAGAGGAGGACTGTGTTGTCTGGCTTTACACACACGCTCACTCATACTCTTACCAACGCTCTCGGGATGAGGTTCGAGGAGGTCCTGGACGAAGTGGGTGGCTTCTCCAAGTTTCAGTTCCTGGTGCTCCACTTGCTCTGCTTGCCCAGGGTCATTCTCCCCCTCCACTTTCTCCTACACAACTTCATCTCGGGTGTGCCTCCACACCACTGCGCCCTCGGGATCCCTGGAGATGGAACCCAAACCCTGGCCGACCCCATGACGTTGGCCCTCAGGGTCCCTCGCGAAGCCGACGGCTCATTCAGCTCCTGCAGGGCCTTTGCCACTGTGGTGACCCTTGACCTTGGCCACACCAACTACACCAATGTGTCCGTGTCGGTGCCGTGCCAGGATGGCTGGGTGTACGACCGCTCCCAGTTCACCTCCACCACTGCCACTCAGGTAAGGTCATTATTAACACTGTTGTCCACAATGGTGGTCCAATGGTGGGTTCGATGCCTTATGTAGATGTAATGTCACGTTGATATGCTTATAGATGTCTAATGTATGCTTCGTGAACATGCAGATCATGTTAATTGTTACCCTGGTTGTGAGAAAATAAAATAAAATAAATAAAAAATACAGTTCAAACTGTCTGGCATACACTGTACAACTTCACCAATATCATGTGTTTCTATTACTACAGTAACTCCAACTGAATATTTGATAGAATAGTGGTTGGCTTGTGTAGCTATAAATAGCACTGTCATAGTAATTTTTTATACATGCATATTTTACCAAGAGATGGCCAATCAGATTCATAACCATAGGATATGTAACACAGTATTTGATCTTCTTATCCATTCCATTGGTTTTCATTTATTATGGCTATACCATCTTCTATGAATTGTATGAGGATGTGGGGATTTGTGGTAATGAGGTGTTTGTGATATTGCAATAGATGGTTTGTATATAGGTTGTAGGTGTTCAACTAACTCTCAACAATTATTAAACTAACTATCCGCTAACCTTCCCCGGGCGCCGATGACTTGGATGTCGATTAAGGGGTTAAATGCGGAAGACACATTTCAGTTGAGCGCATTCAGTTGTACAACTGACTAGGTATCCCTCTTTCCCTTTTCCCTAATCCTAAATTGTAGCCCTAACCGAAGCCTTAACCTGAGCAAGCTGTTGCATATCAACAGAGATGCAGTTGATAAGTTGATAGGGTGATAGATTGAGCATCTACAGATCTGTTGTTGACTACAGTGGGGAGAACAAGTATTTGATACACTGCCGATTTTGCAGGTTTTCCTACTTACAAAGCATGTAGAGGTCTGTAATTTTTATCATAGGTACACTTAAACTGTGAGAGACAGAATCTAAAACAAAAATCCATAAAATCACATTGTATGATTTTTAAGTAATTCATTTGCATTTTATTGCATGACATAAGTATTTGATACATCAGAAAAGCAGAACTTAATATTTGGTACAGAAACCTTTGTTTGCAATTACAGAGATCATACGTTTCCTGTAGGTCTTGACCAGGTTTGCACACACTGCAGCAGGGATTTTGGCCCACTCCTCTATACAGACCTTCTCCAGATCCTTCAGGTTTTGGGGCTGTCGCTGGGCAATACGGACTTTCAGCTCCCTCCAAAGATTTTCTATTGGGTTCAGGTCTGGAGACTGGCTAGGCCACTCCAGGACCTTGAGATGCTTCTTTCGGAGCCACTCCTTAGTTGCCCTGGCTGTGTGTTTCGGGTCGTTGTCATGCTGGAAGACCCAGCCACAACCCATCTTCAATGCTCTTACTGAGGGAAGGAGGTTGTTGGCCAAGATCTTGCGATACATGGCCCCATCCATCCTCCCCTCAATACGGTGCATTTATCATAGGTACACTTCAACTGTGAGAGACCCAATAAAATGCAAATTTATTACTTAAAAATCACACAATGTGATTTTCTGGATATTTGTTTTAGATTCCGTCTCTCACAGTTGAAGTGTACCTATGATAAAAATTACAGACCTCTACATGCTTTGTAAATAGGAAAACCTGCAAAATCGGCAGTGTATCAAATACTTGTTTTCCCCACTGTATCCAAATAACGTGTGACCTATGACTTTGTCACACTGATAGAAATCCCAGTCATCATGTGCTCCATCATCATGTGCAGCTGGGAATTACCAAAAATACGTCTTTAGTAAATCAGTTTTTCTGCCATCCATAATATGCGGTAGGCTATGTATTGTATAACGACACAATCATAATTTTAATTCAGGTTTTTTTTCGGGCTTGAGATCATAAGCCTATGCGATTGCATAAACTTTAATATTCGTATGGGTGTTTTGAATTAATCATCACCTTAGAAAGCACTGACCATTTCGTTGTGCCAGGCTTTGAAACAACATCCATGTCCATGAATTTCACTCAGTTTCAACCTGCTGTTGAACGTCTTTCTTTAAATTGATCATCACAGTGAGTTGAGTTTTAAAATGTAAATGTAAATGTAAATGTAAAAGCATGATACTGTTTTGCTGATAAGCATTTTATGTGATTTTCGATTGCATTTGCATTGATGTCAGAGTGGTTAGAGGGACAATAGAACCCCGAGTACCAGGCCATTAGGACTTGATGGTTGTTAGTTAGTTGGGTACTACCAAAGCATGTCCAGAGTGTATAAAAGGAGATTACCGTGACTCAATGGTCATGTGGAATTTTATGCGGTCGTGAGGCTGCAGCCAAAGTCTTTACTCCTTTCACACTACTTGGCTGACCCAAACCAGACTGTGCTGGCTTGGATTTTTTCTTTTGACATTGTAGTGTGAAAGACCTTGTTTGCTGTTTTATGACACCTTGGGATGCTTTTGGGAAAACTGGTGGAAAACTGGTGGAACTGGGGGTTAATTCTGTTAATTTGTTTTTTTCATAGTGGGATTTGGTGTGTGACAATAAGAAATTAAACCAGGCCGTTGCTACTTTCTTTTTCATTGGAGTCACAATCGGTGCAGTTATATTTGGATATCTCTCAGATAAGTATGTTATTTATCCTATTATAATCTAATGGTTCTATGGTAAATAACTATGACAAATATTTAACAATATTAATGTTCCCAAATTCAACATTTACAGTACATGCCATGCACGTTACCACCTGACCACAGCATCTTGCATACAAACGTAATTTACAAAACATAGGCCTGACCATGTTTCAAAACTGTGTTGTCTTTTCTCAACATGAACCAAGAAAATTGGCATTGCTTTCTTAACACGGTCTCGATAGACGTAGACAGTCAAACATTATCTGCAGAGTAATGGTCACAATGAAAGAAAATGTCCTTACTGACTAGATGACCATGCTACAAATGACTAAATTGGCTATATCGTCAGAATCAATGACCAAGTTAGTCAGGTTAACGTTTGGATTAAGGTCAGGGTTAGGGCGAGTGGTTAAAATACATTTTTTGGAGAGAAAGCGCTGTACTTCTGTATTTTGTGGCATGGTCAGACAGTGAAGACTGCTGCATAAAACTCTGAATCTTTCACCTTTCTCTCCTGCTGCAGATTTGGTCGGAAGCCCATGATCCTAGTGTCCTTCGTGGCCAGTGCCGTGTTTGGAACCATGTCCGCCTTCTCTGTCTCTTACGTCATGTTTGCCGTGACCAGGACCCTCTGTGGAGTCGCGCTGACGGGAATGACCATTACCACGCTTGCCCTGAGTACTATTATGATCTTTTACCCCCTCCTGGTTTCCTATAACATGATAAGTGTTGATTAAAGGGGCAATCTGCAGTTCAAACAACAACAATGCAGCCACACTCAAATTCATAGACCGAGCTATGGATGGAAGGACTGAACATCCACTGGGAAATGTAACCCCTCTAAAATGTATAGACAGCACTCCAGATGCAAGGACTGACAGTCCATGACATCCACATGATAGTTTTAAACAAAGCTATACATGGTCTGTTTACATTCTTGTTTGAGAACAATAAAGGTATAAAATGTTATATTTTGGGTTATGATAGTGAAAGACCGTTTGAGGCTTCATCAAGAATTGAAATGACCATTGAACAGATTCCCAGATCCCAGACAGTAGTTTTAAAGCAATGGGCCCAAATTCAGTCCTCAAGGACTGCCCTGACAATAAAATTATTTTTGACCTATCCCATAAATGCTGTTTAAGTTGCAGTTGTGTTGATGTGTTTTTCCCTCCAGGTATAGAGTGGACGGACATTAAGCATCGCACCTTCACAGGGACCATCATCAGTCTGGGCTGGAGTGTGGGCAATATGCTCCTGGCCCTGTTGGCATACTTCATACGAGACTGGAGATATCTCATGCTGGTTGTGACGTCCCCCTGCATCGTTGCTATCATCTCCTGGTGGTAAGATGGGGCTAGGAAAACTCCAGGTTGGGGACAATGCCATTTCAATTCAGTCAATTCAGGAAGTAAACTTGAATTTCAGTGTACTTCCTGAATTGAAATGGAATGAAGTCCAACCCTGTAAAGGACAGTATATCTATGTCAAATGTGGGAAGGAAATTAATTGATTAATCTGTCCATCTCTATACTTAAAATTTCACAAAATCTCAATAAACAGACTATTTAAAAAAAAGAAAGGACAGTATCTTACAGATTTTTGCTGTGATACTATAGAAGTGGTTTTGGAGCAAGACCTGAATACCCCATAGTCAATAACATCATAGCCATGACATACTGTACCTATGTATAGTTAATACTGTATATAATTATGCATATAATGTTATGACATCATTGGAATAACGCCCAATCAAGCCAAAGTTGCCAATGGAAAAGAAGATGCACGTATGGTGTGTTCCCACCTGTTAGCGTTATGCAGTACATCTAATGTAGAGTTACGAATGAAACAAAATGAATAACAGTACAGTGATTGATCAAGGATTAAAGTGTATTATTATTAAAGGTTATTAATGAATCAATGTGCTAATGGTTTGAATCTCGGATTTTGAGTCCAAGATATTATCCTGTTACAGCAGTGGATAATGACAAATATAATGTCCAGATTTTTTCTTCTTCATTTAGGTGGATACCAGAGTCTGCCAGATGGCTACTGGCCAATGGCAAAGTAAAGGAGGCAAAGAAGTATTTGGTGCAGTGTGCCAAAATGAATGGGAAGTATGGTTACACTGCCAAACTAGATACTGAGGTGAGTCAACCAACCCAGGTGCACACTGGGGACTCTTTCTTCTCAGTTTAATAATGTGTTGCTATCAGGGTTGGGGTCAATTCAATTAAAATTCCAATCAATTCAGAATGTACAAAAATATATATATTTCCACATTTGTCTAATTGAAAAGCATTGAAGGGAATTGGATTTGTAATTGTAATTTCAGTACACTTCCTGAATTGACTGGAATTGAAATGGAATTGACCCCAGCCCTGGTTGCTATCAAAAAATAAATGTAAATACAGTACCTTCAGAAAGTATTCACATCCCTTGACTTTTTCCACATTTTGTTGTGTTACAGCCTGAATAAAAAATTCATCAAATTTAGATTGGTTTTGTCACTGGCCTACACAAAATATCCCATAATGTCAAAGTGGAATTATTTTTTCAAAATTCTTACAAATTAGTTAAATGAAAAGCTGAAATTTCTTGAGTCAATAACTATCCCTTTGTTATGGAAGGCCTAAACAAGTTCAGGAGTAAAAAAAATCTTAACAAGTCACATAATAAGTTGCATGGACTCACTCTGTTTGCAATAAGTGTTAAACATTTTTTGAATGATTACCTCATCTCTGTACCCCACACATACAATTATTTGTAAGGTCCCTCAGTCTAGCAGTGTCGTGGCGTGCCTTTCATTATTGTGATGACTATTATTTATCGAATAATTACCTACTATGTTTAATTGTTACTAGATTCAATTATTCATGTAACAATGAACTCATTAGGAATTTGGGGCACCACGGGAAAAGTTGTTTAACGAGTTACCATTTCCCGAATTAACTCACGATAACGCTTATCATTTAACAGTCATTTATTAATCATTTACCTCATATCAGTCTCATTCTGAAAGTCGTAGGCTCTTTAAGTCTGCACGAACCCAGGTCTTACTGATCATTCCGTACCACACAAATGTATTTAATTATTTATTTACTAACTAATTAAAATGATAACACAAGATACAAACACATACATTTTACATTTACATTTTAGTCATTTAGCAGACGCTCTTATCCAGAGCGACTTACAGGAGCAATTAGGGTTAAGTGCCTTGCTCAAGGGCACATTAACGTCATTTAGCAGACGCTCTTAGCCAGAGCGACTCACAAATTGGTATACACGGTATAGGTAGGAATTAGAAACTTAATACAATGAAAACGGGTCCCTAGCGGACTAACACAATATGACACTTGTTACAAAAGATGGCGAGTTAAAACACTTGGATACACATGGACCTACGCTCATAGTAATCCTAATACTTTGCCCAGAACTGCCGCCCATTTGGTAAGAAGTAATGCATGTATTTACGTGTTTTTCTTCATCGTCTCTGTTGGACCCAGGCCTTCGTGGGAAGGGTCGATTGGGCCTTCTCTTTTCGGATGGCCTTTTAGATGTAAAGCTCAGATGTAAGGCTCAGATTGTCCACAAGAGGTCACAATGTCCTTCTTCTTAGTCGTCTGTTTACTTTCACTCGTTCTGGAAGTGGTCTTCTGAGGATGGCTAATCAGCCGTGTCGATGATCCCCTGTGGGGTGACGAGAGCAGTGTAGTAGACGATGGTTTGAAGAGAGTAACAGGATGGTCCAACTTAAATTCACCTTCTTAGATACAGTACTTAGAACAGCTACTCAGCCGTAACATTGATTGTTAGCGGAGGCAACTTTGTCGTCTTCACCTCGTGTTGATTTTCAGGATCGGGACCAATATGGACAAAAGCTGCAGCTTGAGGTCCGTCTAGTCTGATCTGATCATTCTTATCTCAGTCTTTTATGCACTCTGGTAAAGAGGGGCGTTTCCGTCATACTGACACGCTCTCTGAGCTCCCTCGGGCGTGGCTAGTTACGAGGTAAAAGTATTATTATCACTATGATTTTGTTAGAAAGCTAAAATCACATTCCTATCTTCACGAAAACATTGTCTTCCTCCTTGATATTTTCTACCCAACGTAAAGGATTTAAACCTGATATACACAGTGTAAAAGCTCTTCAAGTCACAATGTATTCGTTATAACGCCTTTATACAATTTTTTATGACATCACAAAATATACATTAATTTTCCATACTCCATTTCTCATCATTCCCAACGTTTGGATGTTGAAATAAATTGTCCCAATGTTCATTGTTAGATGTTGAAGTTTTTGTCTCTGAAACAAAGGACATTCCTTTCACCATACTAGAGGGCCAGAGATAGATTCTCCTATCTCTAATTTATGGCAGTATTAAGGTGTCAACACTGGCACAGCCCCCCCTGTGGGTAAGAGGTCTGGTTGTTGTCGGCCATTTGCCAAGCTGATATGAGGCCTTTGATCCTCACCTAGGGAGAGTCATGACAGCAGTGAAACACAGATTCAACCACAAAGACCAGAGAGGAAGGAAACCACTCAGGGATTTCAATATGAGGCCAATGGTGACTTTAAAACAGTTTCAGAGTTTAATGGCTGTGATAGGAGAAAACTGAGGATGCATCAACAACATTGTAGTGAAAAGAAGGAAGCCTGTACAGAATAAAAACATGTAAAAAAAAAAAAAACATTATGGAGCATTGTGTGTAGATGGGTGAGAAAAGATATCAATTTTATCAATTTTGAATTCAGGCTGTAGCACAACAAAATGGGAAAAGTCAAGGGCTATGAATACTTTCTGAAGGCACAATAAATACATAATTGAATGAAATGTGAATGAAACACCATCATTTTTTAATGTCTTAAAATACATGTGTTTGAGAACAAATTGATAAATCCTGAAATTCATGAAACAGTTGAATGAAAACGTTAGTACAAAATACAATTTATCTTGGAGGTTTTACATTTTGTCCAAATGTATTTTAAAATAAGTTTTGCAAAGCTCTGCTTATTACCTATTGACCATTATAGAATAAAATGTCATCAACATTATAGACCAAAATTATTCTACTGGAACTTGACTAATAAAATTAATCTGAACCTTAATCTCTGAACTTTATATTCTAATTCATTCTTATCTTAGACTTTGAGGAAGGTAACTGTTTCTGAGGTTGCCAAGAAGGACTATTCCTACTTGGATCTGGTCAAGACACCCAAGCTCAGGAAAATCACAATTTGCTCAGGAATATTCTGGTATGAGGAAAAAATATAATATGTTTCACCCTTGACCTTTTCGATTAGAGACAGACAATTAGAGAATCTAGGGAGAGTGGGAAGAAAATGTGTGTGTGTGTGCATGAGTGTGTTTGTCTCCAGTTTAGGCCTGAAAGGTCCATGATTCCACCTATAACTTTGATTGGAGACTTAGAGAGTCTGCCTGCCCCTAAGCTAGGGCGAGAGTGGAAGAGAAATAGGTGTGTGTGTGTGTGCATGTGTGTTTGTGTCCAGTTTAGGCCTGCAATCTCCATGATTTCTCTTTCAACTAATTTTTATTAAAACATTCTGCCCCATAAAATGTTTCTCTTTCATACTCTCTTTCACTTACTCATATTTTAAGTTTCCACAGTTACTGATTATAATATATGTAGAGCACTCACTGAAAACCGCAAGTAATGGTTTTACCTATTTACCTCCAAAAGGTTTGCTGTGGCGTTCGCATACTATGGGATCAGCTTTAAGATTACAGGGTTTGGTCTGAACATGTACCTCACTCATTTTGTCTACGGCGCCATTGAAGTCCCAGCCAAAGTGGGGACCTACTTCGCCTTGGATCGCATTGGGCGAAGAAATGGACAGGCGTGGTCTCTCATCATCACAGGAGCGCTGATAGCTCTCAATACCGCTATCCCCACAGGTAGACCTATGACCTCACTTCCTCTTCCTGTATGATGCAGTAGTTTGAGGCTTTTGTGGCAAATCAACATGGTCCTACATTTTAGGTTATTAAAAACACCCTATGCACACTCATCTTGGGTTTAAGATGCTGTATTGAAGTGTTTCTGCCATATTAAAACAACTCACAAAATATCAATGCAGTGGTTTAAAACTCAGTTGCTCTTCTACTTGATATATGCATATCACAGTTGCTTTTTCTCTCATCCTGGGACTCTTATCCAGAGGCGTCATGCCCATAGGGAGCACTCATGGGCATCCACCGCACTGATTGTTGTGGCATAGTAAGGCCCAATCGTAAGAACTTCCCCAAGGCCATTATGGAGGGGAAAGCTCCAGAGAGGACAGAGTGTAAAATGGTCTGCAGATAATGTAAAGGTGTGTCGGTGGAGGGACAAAATAGATTTTCTGTCCACAAACTGCTCAGGGAAGGACATCCTCAAACTAGTGTCCAAGTTCAGGCAGAACAAACTTGTATCTGTTCCAGAGCTTTAATGGATTACAACAAGAAAATGGGCGGCGTTGACCATCTTGACCAACTGAGGAGCTAATAGAATGTTGGACACACAGGCAGAAAATGTTGGAAGTATGTGTTTTGGCGGATGCTCAACATTTCCATCATAAATGCATACATTGTATGGGGGACCCTGCAAAGGCCCCTTCCCATAAACCACAGGCGCTGGTCCCTGAAGGCATTCAAAATGCAGATTGTGCATTCACTTTGTGATGGCTACAGTGGTAGGAAAGGGGGGAGCCAACAGTGTGGTACAGAGGGGTGTGGACCGAGTTGTTACTCATAATTTGAAAGCAGGTCACTCTCTGGTGAAGTTTGAAGGGCGCAAGAGAGGGTGTGTGGTGTGCATCCGGAGTGGACGCAGGGCAAAGAGTTGGAGATGTGTAGAAACCTCCTTTGGGTGCTCTACTTATTCTGTGCCACTTTGCAGGAAGGGGTCGTGCTTCCAGAAGCTCCATGTCATGTTGCAGGCTAAATGCAAACACTAATGTGACAGTGTGAAATATGTACAGTGAGGGAAAAAGTATTTGATCCCCTGCTGATTTTGTAAGTTTGCCCACTGACAAAGAAATTATCAGTCTATAATTTTAATGGTAGGTTTATTTGAACAGTGAGAGACAGAATAACAAAACAAAAATCCAAAAAAAACGCATGTCAAAAATGTTATAAATTGATTTGCATTTTAATGAGGGAAATAAGTATTTGACCCCTCTGCAAAACATAACTTAGTACTTGGTGGCAAAACCCTTGTTGGCAATCACAGAGGTCAGACGTTTCTTGTAGTTGGCCACCAGGTTTGCACACATCTCAGGAGGGATTTTGTCCCACTCCTCTTTGCAGATCTTCTCCAAGTCATTAAGGTTTCGAGGCTGACGTTTGGCAACTCGAACCTTCAGCTCCCTCCACAGATTTTCTATGGGATTAAGGTCTAGAGACTGGCTAGGCCACCCCAGAACCTTAATGTGCCTCTTCTTGAGCCACTCCTTTGTTGCCTTGGCCATGTGTTTTGGGTCATTGTCATGCTGGAATACCCATCCACAACCCATTTTCAATGCCCTGGCTGAGGGAAGGAGGTTCTCACCCAAGATTTGACGGTACATGGCCCCGTCCATCGTCCCTTTAATGCGGTGAAGTTGTCCTGTCCCCCAAAGCCTAATGTTTCCACCTCCATGTTTGACGGTGGGGATGGTGTTCTTGGGGTCATAGGCAGCATTCCTCCTCCTCCAAACACGGCGAGTTGAGTTGATGCCAAAGAGCTCCATTTTGGTCTCATCTGACCACAACACTTTCACCCAGTTATCCTCTGAATCATTCAGATGTTCACTGGCAAACTTCAGACGGGCCTGTATATGTGCTTTCTTGAACAGGGGGACCTTGCGGGCGCTGCAGGATTTCAGTCCTTCACGGCATAGTGTGTTACCAATTGTTTTCTTGGTGACTATGGTCCCAGCTGCCTTGAGATCATTGACAAGATGGTGGAGAGTTTGGAATCTGATTGTTTGATTGCTTCTGTGGACAGGTGTCTTTTATACAGGTAACAAACTGAGATTAGGAGCACTCCCTTAAGAGTGTTCTCCTAATCTCAGCTCGTTACCTGTATAAAAGACACCTGGGAGCCAGAAATCTTTCTGATTGAGAGGGGGTCAAATACTTATTTCCCTCATTAAAATGCAAATCAATTGATAACATTTTTGACATGCGTTTTTCTGGATGTTTTTGTTGTTATTCTGTCTCTCACTGTTCAAATAAACCTACCATTAAAAGTATAGACTGATCATTTCTTTGTCAGTGGACAAACGTACAAAATCAGCAGGGGATCAAATACTTTTTTCCCTCACTGTATAATCTGTCCTACAAATGTTATCGGGAAATTGTGTACTTTTTATCAAAGTAGGCTACTATTTCTACATTTTGTGTCAGGCCTAGTCTGTACAAAATGTTATTGAGAGAGGTTATCTGCATTTTGAAATTGTCTCTGAATAGTTGTTCGCATTTTTACATTGTTACAGAAGTAAGAATAATTGTCAATCCAATAGCCTACTTTGTGTGGGTGCATTTTGATTTTATTCCTGAAACTTTCTCTATCTAATACTTGTTGCATTTACTTAAATTGTTGTCAAAGTAGGCTACTATTTTTACATTTTGTGCCACTTTGTAGGATGGGGCCGTGCTTCAAGAAGTTGCATGGCATGTTGTAGGCTAAATCCAAACACTCAAGTGACAGGGACGTTAATTTGTCCTACAAATCTTATAGGGAAAATGTGTACTTTTTAAAATGGTCTCTGAACAGTTGTTGTTTTGTATCTTCTCTCTTTATCTCTCTATCTAATACTTGTTGCATTCACTGAATTGTTGTCAAAGTAAGCTACTATTTAAATATTTCGTGTCAGGCCTGGTCTGTAAAAATTGTTTTTGAGAGAGGTTATCTATATTTTGAAAGTCTCTGAAAAGTCTCTAGTTGTTTGCATTTTTTTATTGTTACAGAAGTAAGAATCGTTGTCAATGAAATAGCCTACCTTGTGTGGGTTTTGAAATACTTTCTGAATATTGTCCTGGATTATTTTTTAAACATTGATATGTAAATAATATTTAGAAGTATAATATATTATACTTGGGTGAGTAATTTAGTCAGATTTACTACAATTTAATACTACTAGCCACCTAGCAATTTTGTAAAGTTGGCTTTAGCTAGCCCAGATACACTATGTACAAAAGTATGTGGACATTCCTCATAACTTGCTATCAAGAACCTATTTCAGGCTATCGATCAAGTCAAAGCCAATTTATGCTTGATTCGAAAATGTGGTCGGAGGCTTCGTATGGAGGGTGTGATGCAATTGCAGAGCCTCTGGAGGCATGCAGAGGCCAAATCAAGCTCCGTACCGCATTGCTGTGCGCCTCTCAAAGTTTGTAACAATGTGGAGGGCTCCGTATAGCTCCGCATTGACATGATTGGTTGACGGTAGGTGGGGGCCGTACGTCCTGTATAAACACAAACTCACTTCCTTGACAACTTCCTTCACAATAGCTGTGCTCTGCTCTGCTAAGCGCAAAAAGTATGAAAGTCCTGACATCTGCAGAGGCTGCATCGCAGCTGTACGGCCACTTCAGATGTCGGATTGACCATGCAGAGCCTTTTAGAGTAGCTAGCTTGCCTAACTATCTTAGCTGGCATGCCTGCTGGTAAGGTTGGTAGACTTTAGAAAAGCAAGTAATAACTAAATGTACTAAATAAGACTCACATTCCTTTCAATATTTTACCCAGATTTTAGCAGAGATGCAGAGAAGCATATTTAGTTTCTTTAAAAAAGAACCAGCAGTCAGGAGGATACAGCCAGCTCAAGAGGTATGCTTAGATATATAGGAAAATATACATTTTTTTTTTTACATAGAATTAAGCATAATGATTGTGGCTCTAGATTTCTGGAAAAAGCTGTTTCAGGTGAAAAATGCAAAATTCTCCCAACTTACACCCCAGCCATCCTCACATACTTTGTGGCCCCTCAGATTTTTGGGGATCACGACACCCTTGTTCTTATCCTATCCTTGTTTTTTCTTCATCCAGAAAATGCCCTGCTTCGCACTTGCATAGCTGTGGTGGGGAAGGGTTTCTCAGAAGCTGCTTTCACTACAGCTTTTCTCTACACAGCTGAGCTCTATCCCACCGTTGTCAGGTAAGAGCAACTGTGAAACTAGCGCAGTAACTTACGTGTATATGCACACTACTCCTAAATCACCTTACTTTCTTTGATGATGGTTGAATTGTCTGATTGGTCATTCTCAAACTTTTGTCATTCTTAGTCTTGTGCGGTTCCCAATTCTGGTTGACAGTCTACTTTGTCCACTATGGATACATTTGTTTCCTCACATTTTAAGAGTTGACTGTGAAATGTAGCTAAGAAACTAGGCAACTTTTCTAAATGAGACCCCAGGATAGACTGTGGTAACACGCCCTTTGCACTCCCCTCCTCGTACAGACAGTGTGGTTTAGGTTACACCTCCTTCATGGGGCGTATGGGGGGCTCCCTGGTCCCCATGGTCATGCTGCTGGAGGACTATTGGGTGTTCACGCCCCCACTTATCTTCGCCGCCACCGCCATTGGCAGCGGATGTGTGGTCTTCCTGCTGCCCGAGACCCTGAATGTGCGTCTTCCGGAAAACATCCTGGACATAGAGGAGGGAAGGTACTGTGAAACACACTCTGCACAATAAGCTCTCGTTTTCAGTCCGTAAGTACAGGCTGGGATAAACAATTGAAAAATTTGACAGATTCTTGTCAAACTTGCTAGCTAATTTTCTTTGAAAATGTAGGCTAGACGATAGTTGGCAACCATTGCTGCTGTCTTTGTTAGCTACTGTAACACTTTTTCATGTTAATATGATGAGGTCAGGTGTCTAATTGTTTTTCCTTTTTCCTTTTTTTGGTAGGCATAAGTGCACATCTAGAAATGATGCCATGGTTGAGTTGAATGAAATAGACTCACTACCGGTAGCTTCAGCATGAGATGACAACTCCTAAGGCTGCTGCTGGTCATGACCTGACCTGAAAGTCCTGACCTGAAAGCTCCCCCAACTGCTGAATTGGGGAAATTATTTCCAACAATTGTCATATCCTACAAACGTTAGTATGATGGATATTTTCCACTATATCATATATGATGCATGTCACTATTGTATATGTCACTATTGTATTGTTTATATTAATTAGTTGTGTAAGTCATTTACAGTGGGGAGAACAAGTATTTGATACACTGCCAATTTTGCAGGTTTTCCTACTTACAAAGCATGTAGAGGTCTGTAATTTTTATCATAGGTACACTTCAACTGTGAGAGACAGAATCTAAAACAAAAATCCATAAAATCACATTGTATGATTTTTAAGTAATTCATTTGCATTTTATTGCATGACATAAGTATTTGATACATCAGAAAAGCAGAACTTAATATTTGGTACAGAAACCTTTGTTTGCAATTACAGAGATCATACGTTTCCTGTAGGTCTTGACCAGGTTTGCACACACTGCAGCAGGGATTTTGGCCCGCTCCTCTATACAGACCTTCTCCAGATCCTTCAGGTTTTGGGGCTGTCGCTGGGCAATACGGACTTTCAGCTCCCTCCAAAGATTTTCTATTGGGTTCAGGTCTGGAGACTGGCTAGGCCACTCCAGGACCTTGAGATGCTTCTTTCGGAGCCACTCCTTAGTTGCCCTGGCTGTGTGTTTCGGGTCGTTGTCATGCTGGAAGACCCAGCCACAACCCATCTTCAATGCTCTTACTGAGGGAAGGAGGTTGTTGGCCAAGATCTCGCGATACATGGCCCCATCCATCCTCCCCTCAATACGGTGCAGTCGTCCTGTCCCCTTTGCAGAAAAGCATCCCCAAAGAATGATGTTTCCACTTCCATGCTTCACGGTTGGGATGGTGTTCTTGGGGTTGTACTCATCCTTCTTCTTCCTCCAAACACGGTGAGTGGAGTTTAGACCAAAAAGCTCTATTTTTGTCTCATCAGACCACATGACCTTCTCCCATTCCTCCTCTGGATCATCCAGATGGTCATTGGCAAACTTCAGACGGGCCTGGACATGCGCTGGCTTGAGCAGGGGGACCTTGCGTGCGCTGCAGGATTTTAATCCATGACGGCGTAGTGTGTTACTAATGGTTTTCTTTGAGACTGTGGTCCCAGCTCTCTTCAGGTCATTGACCAGGTCCTGCCGTGTAGTTCTGGGCTGATCCCTCACCTTCCTCATGATCATTGATGCCCCACGAGGTGAGATCTTGCATGGAGCCCCAGACCGAGGGTGATTGACCGTCATCTTGAACTTCTTCCATTTTCTAATAATTGCGCCAACAGTTGTTGCCTTCTCACCAAGCTGCTTGCCTATTGTCCTGTAGCCCATCCCAGCCTTGTGCAGGTCTACAATTTTATCCCTGATGTACTTACACAGCTCTCTGGTCTTGGCCATTGTGGAGAGGTTGGAGTCTGTTTGATTGAGTGTGTGGACAGGTGTCTTTTGTACAGGTAACGAGTTCAAACAGGTGCAGTTAATACAGGTAATGAGTGGAGAACAGGAGGGCTTCTTAAAGAAAAACTAACAGGTCTGTGAGAGCCGGAATTCTTACTGGTTGGTAGGTGATCAAATACTTATGCAAATTAATTACTTAAAAATCACACAATATGATTTTCTGGATTTTTGTTTTAGATTCCGTCTCTCACAGTTGAAGTGTACCTATGATAAAAATTACAGACCTCTACATGCTTTGTAAGTAGGAAAACCTGCAAAATCGGCAGTGTATCAAATACTTGTTCTCCCCACTGTCATGCCTTTATAACAGACCATTATACTTGGTCATGATGTAATCCAACCATTTATTTTACTCTGTATCAAAAATATAATATTCGCAAATATTTGTCTTTTTGTATTTCTCAGAGGGTGGCATTGGTGGTTTCCACCCACCAAATTAAAACCATATTTAAATAGTTGCAGTTCTCTTCAATTACACTTTGTCAACCACCCAACCTGGAAAAAGTGCTTGATTTTTTTTTTTGCTTGTTGATCTAGCATGGCTGTCATCCATGCTAGATCAAATAATGATGGAGTGATACACAAATGTAGGCCGGATGTCACATAAAATTGGGTTTTAATGCCAATTTTCCAGAGAAAGCATAGAGCCCTGAGTTAGGGTAGTTTAGTGGTTAAGAGCGTTGTGCCAGTAACCGAAAGGTCGCAGGTTCTAATCCCCGAGCCGACTAGGTGAAAAATCTGTCAATGTGCCCTTGAGCAAGGCACTTAACCCTAATTGCTCCTGTAAATCGCTCTGGATAAGAGCGTCTGCTAAAATGTAAATTATCCCTTTTATACCATGGCTATAAATTAACATATTTTCTACTAGAATTGATTCATTTGCCAGTAGAAATGTGACAACATCCACTGAAGTAGCTAGCAAGTTTACTAGCTAGCTAGATAGCTAAAATAGTTGCCTTGGTAACCAAACCATCATCCTAGCTTGCTATTATGAAAATCTAATTCAACAATGACAAGAATGTTTTCAATTCGACTTTTGCTTTCAAAAGCAGCTCAAAAATAGAACATGTAAGAATGAACTTCATAGGCATTGAATTATACTGTGCAATTATACTGTGTGTTATAGGGAAATAATGCATGCTCTAGTATGCCCTTCAAGCCAATCAGAAACAAGTATTCAATAAGGCCATGGTATAGTACTCTTTAAGACATGCAAATATACAGAAAATATGGAAATGTTTTTCAGCTACAGTTGTGGTCTGTAGTGCCACCAAGGACCATTCTCAGATGATGTAGAGTATACCCTGCCTATAGAAAACTGTAGTAGAAAACTGCCTGAGACCCCACTGAAAGAGGAGAACTTTACCTAAGAATCCGACTTTCTGGCCCATTGATTTTCAAACTGTAATGTTATTTTTAAGGGGTCAAATGTACAAGTAGCCAAATAGGATAGTCAAACTAACTATTTAATCATACATACTACTTTTACTCATACATACTACTTTTGGCATAATTGTTATGCTTTAGAACCCAATTCAGGGAGTGATGTGGGTTTTGGACCAGTTCTGGATATGTTTTTATGGTTGCATTCCCCTGCTCAGACGTTGCATGCATCAATGGTTGCGTGCCATGTCATCGAATGTACCGTCAGGCACCAGATTGCTATAGCATATGATGTGGTTAGCTGATACGTAAAATATCGACCCAGGCGTTGTAAGATTTGGCATGCGTTAGCAACGCCTGTGCAGATGAAGCGCCCTGTGTCTCTGGACTGTTTAGAAACAAACTGAAAATAAATCACCAAAACGTTTAAGGTCGTACCTTTCGACTCCATAGGCGTATGTGTGATTCTGGTCGCTAACTAAGGCAGTACGACTTTAAGAGCACAGGTAGTGACATGCAGTGACATGTTGCATGTTTTGGCCTATCTAGACAAAATATAGATGTTCTCTGGCTCAGTGTGTCACTACCCCTCCTGGGGCACATTTCCTTCATGTAGAAGTGACAGCATTTCAACTACTTTGCAGATATAAAACAAACAGACAATCATAATATCAGTCAGAAATATCAAATTCCCAGTTTATGCTACAAAACCCACTTTATAAGAGTTTTTAAAAATAGGTTCTATTTGACTCAAAATTCCAGGCATTGTTGGCAGAATAGATGGATGCAGTTCAATGCATGATTAATATAATTCACCTATACATTTCTTGGTAGTCCAAAAAATATTGCTATCAGGTTGTAAATCACTCCTGGCCTGGTACATTGTTTGCTGCCTCCATTCGGAATGCACTGTTTCAGTTTCAATTACTCAATATTTGGACAAAAACGGAAGAATGTAACTAAGGCTGGGAATGTCAATATAATCAAACTAGCAAGGCAAGGGCAATGATCACAAGTCCGTCATAGCGTGGGTAATAGGCTAGCGTATTATGTAGGGGGATGTCATGTCATTTGGAGGAGTGGTGAGTGAGTGACTTTTTCCACTCATAAATTTTTTCGGTGGCTACACAGCTAGCGATGCCGGCGTCATTTGGTTAGCTAGCAAGAAATGTGAATTGCTTTAGCAATCCAGTTAGCATATCTCTTGCATTCGTAAATTCGCTCTGGCTATCTTACTCACTCCGATTTCAGAGCAGTCTCGTCTGTGTGCCAGAGTGCAGAATATCTGATGAATTTACTGTAATGGCCTTGGTTATAGCTAAATATAAGAGACTTTTATCCGTAGGTTATTTTCAATGTTACCACATTTAATAACATAAATGCCAAGTAACAAACGACATGCAACTGTATGCTAAGTAGCTTCTTCTTTTTCGATGAGGTTTAACGGCGGTTGGCATCCAATAGGTTGCATTACCGCCACCTACTAGACAACTACCTTATATTTTGCTTGAAAAAAATATATAACAAAAAATAAAAAATACCCTACCATCTAACACTACACTCACAAATTCAAAAAAATTATAAAATAAAATTAACACCACCCTACACCACTATTTAAATATCTTTATTCCTACCTCATGCCCTCAACCTGAAAGGATGGGACATCACCACTTAACACACCCTGTAACTCTTCTGATGTCAAGTCTCGCACACCCAAATACCTTTCTGCAGCTGCCACCACAACCTCAATTTTCTTTGACTTACGTTCCATCCCTGCAGTACAATTAATAACCATTGCTATAAATGCTAAAAATCCAATCTTACTGAAACATATATCACTTGTTGGCCTATCCCTCTGTACTGGTACAGATCTACTACTCTCACCACTCCTCCCCCTTGACCCATCTTCCTCTACTTTCTTCACTGCCTCAGCATATGACAACTTCTGCACTACTCTTACCTTGGAAACGTCAACCTGCCTCTCTCGCACAGGACATTTCTGATCCCCATCACCATCGGCACCCCAACAATTAGCACATACCACTACTTTCCCCAATGCTACACACTCCTTTGTCTCATGCCCTTCTGCACACTTCTCACACCTTGGAACCTCCCTCCTACACACTGCTGCCACATGCCCATAAGTTTGACACCTGTAACAACGTAATGTATTCGGCACATAAACTTGTACAGGATAACTTATATATCCTAACTTCACATTGTCGGGCAAAGACTCAACTTCAAAACTCAAAAGAACAGACAATGACTCTTCTGTTTCCCCACTCTCGCCACCCTGTTTGCGTCGCACCAAATGACGAGCATCACAAACACCCGGAATCTTCCCCTTCAGTTGGTCAACTTTTACATTTACTGCTACCCCAGTAATTGAACTCCTTTCAATGGCGCCCTTTTCTTGAGAGCGAAACAATTCACATTTCTTGCCCCAATTTGTTTAACTCTGAGCGCCTTGTCCCTCTGACCTGCAGAAACACAAACAATTATCACTAGACCACTTCTGGTTACCCTCACCGATTCCACTGTACCCAACTCTGTTTTCACCCACCCTGAAAGCACAAATGGATCAGCCAAAAGGCAATGGTCCACTTTTTCCAAAAACTTCACTCCTACTGTCACAGACTCATCTTTATCCTGACCCTCGGTGCAAGCCTCGGGCTCAGAGAACTTTACCACACCTACCACCTCCGATACTTCACCCTCATTCACTTCCATTTCTCCTCCTGTCTTCAGCTCACTCTGCTTACATGTTCTACCATTCTTCTTTAACAGACCTTCTCCCTTTTCCCCGCCATCTTTAACCGTCTTAAGCTCACAATCTTCCTCCCTCTCTCTCTTAGACCTCCTCTGCCTCTCTTTTTCCCTCCATCCCTCCTCCGTATTCCAAGTAGACGTCTCCTTATTATAATACTGCACTTCTCCTGACATACATCTTGTTCTTGCTTTCTCAAGGGACGCCATTTACGAGGCTCTCCAACAGAATCTTTGTCTAAAGTTACTTCCACCGTACTCCTGGTTCGCACCAGGGGACTTTTCTTAGCTTGTTCTTGGCTAACCCGTCCGAAAAGTTCAGCGCTCTCTCGCTTTGCCTCTTCCTCTCTCTGTCGACCGTCACACTGTCATGCTAAGTAGCCATGTTTCCAACTGCCCTCATGCTCTAGCGCATGCGCACAAGTAACAATATGAATTAACCCATTCATCACATCTCCACCCTCTAATAGGACCGAGTGGCGCAGCGGTCCAAGGCACTGCATCGCAGTGCTAGAGGCGTCACTACAGACCCGTGTTCAATCCTGGGCTGTATCACAACCGGCTGTGATCGGGAGTCCCATAGGGCGGCGCACAATTGGCCCAGGGTTAGGGGAGAATTTGTTTTTAACTGACTTGCCTAGTTAAATAACTTTTTTTTTTTTTATCAACGGTATGTTTACATTCAAACCGTCTACTGTTCTTACATAATGTAGCTATGAAGATGACAATTTACAATCACAAGTGAACATTTACTGTGAGCATAACCCATAAAGTAACTTCTGATCTTCTCAAATCTATACCTGTAACTATAACGTTAAACACCACAGTTTCATCTTAAATGTAACTGTTATGTGTTTGGCTAACAACAAGTAAGCTCATAAACAAAATAAACATAATTCAATGTCTTTTTTAACCATTTTTAAAATATTTTTTTATAGGAGAGGTGCTCTTTCTTTTCAAAGTTTTACAGGTCCAGACTCTCAACTGGCTTTCTCACTCATCCTGAACGTGCGACATTAGTCCCTATTCCTGTTTGTGGAAGAGTCACGTCCCTGTGAGGAGAAACAGTTTGTGTCTCCCCTGACTCACTAGACACCTCAGAGGTCATGGGCACAGTCTCTGTGACCTGGTCTGGTGTCATTGTGCTTGGCACTAGCTGTAGATGGCGCCTGTTCCTTCTGAACTGCCCCCCTTGGGAAGTTTCCACCCGGTATGAGCTGGGGCCTTGAACAACAGCTTGTGTCGTCCAGTGTTTTTGTCCATCAAGTTTCATGAGCACTGTGTCCCTAGAGCTCAGTGATGGAAGGTTTCTGACTCCATTCCTGCGATATTAGTAAAACACCTGCTTCCGCTTTGCAGCAGCGTCTACCTGTCTGACCTTCTCCTGGTCAGGACAGTTTGGTTTCAGATTCTCTTCAGCCGGGCTGAAACCTGTGGATATTGAGGGGGTGGTTCTGTATGTCATCAGAGCGAGCAGAGGGTCTGTCTGCTTGAGTATCCACTTGGCTGTCTGTACAGCCCTCTCCACATGTCCATTACTCTGTGGGAAGTGGGGGCTGCTTGTCACATGTATGAAGTCATACTCCTTACTGAGTTATTTTAGCTCTGTACTTGCCAACTGTGGGCCATTATTGCTAACCAGGATCTCAGGGACTCTAGCTTGGCTATGACCTGGCTACTGGTCGTGGTTGGGAGGTGGAGGATTTCTAGGAATCTAGAATAGTAGTCTGACACTACTAGGCAGTGGTGGAAAAAGTACCCAACTGTCATACTTGAGTAAAAATATAGATACCTTAATAGAAAGTTACTCAAGTAAAACTGAAAGTCACCCAGTAAAATACTACTTGAGTAAAAGTCAAAAAGTATTTGGTTTTAAATATACTTAATTATCAAAAGTAAATATAATTGCTAAAATATATAAAAGTAGAAGTAAACGTATAAATCATTTCAAATTCCTTATATTAAGCAAAGCAGACGGCACCATTTTCTTATTTTTAAAATTAACAGATAGCTAGGGGCACACTCCAACACTCAGACATAATTTACAAAATATGCATTTGTGTTTAGTGAGTCTGCCAGACCATAGGCAGTAGGGATGACCACGTGTTCTCTTGATAAGTGTGTGAATTTCACAATTTTCCTGTCCTGCTAAGCATTCAAAATGTAACAAGTACTTTGGGTTGACAGGGAAAATGTAGTGAAGTAAAAGTAAAAGTAGTCAAAACTATAAATAGTAAAGTACAGATACCCCAAAAATCTACTTATGTAGTACTTTAAAGTATTTTTACTTAAGTATTTTACACCACTGCTACTAGGTTTTGCTTTTTGTACTCACACAGATCTATTGGTATTTTCTGCCATGGTCTGGAGGGAAGCTCACTAGACATTAAAGGCTCTTTTCTCTGTGTGCTCCTAGTTTCACAGCAAAATGCACACATTTGCACCTCTGTGATTATCTCCTGTGAGATTTTAGGCCACCACACTGGCTGGTTAGCTCTCTCCCTGCACTTAACCAGCGCTTGGTGTCCATCATGAATCCTATGTAGGATTTCTTTCCTCGTGCATGTAGGAATGACTATGCGGTTTCCCCTGATCACTAGTCCATGTGTCTCTGATAGTTCCCCTCTCACCTGACAAAAGTATCTTATCGATTCAGGGGTTTTCTCTAAGTACTCAGGCCACCCATTTCTGATGAACCACAGCACTGACTGCAGCTGTGGGTCAGATTCTGTGTTCAGTCTGATGTCCTCCATTTTCTGTGGAGAAGCAGATAGATTACTTACAACTGATGCGACATACGCGGTCACGTCGCTGTGGGAGTCTGCTGCACCCTCGTGGTTTCTCAGTGGACCCTTGGACAGAGCATCAGCTACGGCAAGTGTCTTTCCTGGTGCGTACTCTACGATTCCACTGTAACGCATCAACCTCATCAACAGTCTTTGACACCTGATAGAAACATTGTCCAAGTCCTTGCTGTTAATGAGGGTCAAAAGGGGTTTGTGGTCGGTGACCAGCCTGAAGCTGTCTAGTCCATAGAGTTACTTCTCAAAGCGTTCGCAAGCCCACGCGCTTGCTAAACACTCTTTTTTAATCTGAGCATACCTTGTCTCTGCATCACTCAGATGCCTGCTGCAGTAGGCGACTGGTTTCCAGTCCTCACCATGCTGTTGAAGTAATAATAATAATAATAATAATATTATGCCATTTAGCAGACGCTTTTATCCAAAGCGACTTACAGTCATGCGTGCATACATTTTTACGTATGGGTGGTCCCAGGGATCGAACCCACTACCCTGGCGTTAGAAACGCCATGCTCTACCAATTGAGTTACAGAGGATGCCTCCTACTCCGTAGCTGCTGGCATCAGCTGATACTGCTGTAGGCTTCCTAAAATCATAATAAGTGAACACTGGAGCAGTGGTTAGTGAGTGTTTAAGTCTCTGAAATGCTTCCTCCTGTGTGGGTCCC
Source organism: Coregonus clupeaformis (assembly GCF_020615455.1). Classification (NCBI taxonomy): domain Eukaryota; kingdom Metazoa; phylum Chordata; class Actinopteri; order Salmoniformes; family Salmonidae; genus Coregonus; species Coregonus clupeaformis. The sequence goes on along the minus strand of NC_059211.1, from coordinate 51,731,558 downwards.
CAGGCCCACTCTACCTTTGTTTTGAGGAGCTTGTAGAGTGGCTGCCCCACAGTGGATAGCTCCGGAATGCATTTCCCCAGATACTGAACCATCCCGAGGAAACGCTTCAGCTCGCTGAAGTTCTGGGGCTGGGGGAAGTTGCTTATCCCCGTGACCTTTTCCGGGTATGGCCTGACGCCGTTTGCGTCAATGATGTGCCCCAGGAAGAGAAGCTGGCTTTGTTTGAACTTACACTTGTCCTTGTTGAGCTTGAGGCCTGTTGATTCAATGACTTTGAATGACGCTCGTCATGTTCCTGCTCAGAGTTGGCATAGATTAGTACATCATCCATGTATATAGCCACACCCTCGAGCCCTTGCAGAGTTAACGTCATTTTCCTTTGAAAAGTGTCGGGGCCACTAGTTATCCCGACCGGGAGACGTTTGAAGCAGTATCTCCCAAAAGGGGTGATGAAAGTAGTCAGCTTGCTACTCTCTTCGTGTAGAGGGATTTGCTCTTAGGAAACTTTGCAGTATTTAGTTTTTTATGTATTCTTTTTTACATTATTAGCTCAGAAAGTGTTTTGCATCATTACATACAGCTGGGAAAAACTATTGGATATCAGAGCGGCTGACCCAAAACATCGCCGGCGGAGGAGAGGCACTCGGAGCGGCCTGTGGTCCGACTTAGGAGGCGCACACCGCTTCCAAGTATTCTACTCGCTAATGTTCAATCTTTAGTTAACAAAGTCGACGAACTACGGGCAAGATTTCTTTCCAGAGAGACATCAAGGCCTGTAACATACTCTGTTTCACGGAAACATGGCTCTCTTGGGATATTCTGTCGGAATCGGTCCAGCCAGAGGGGTTCTCAGTTCATCGCGACAGGAATAAATATCTCTCCGGGAAGCAGAAGGGCGTAGGTGTGTGTTTCATGATTAACGACTCATGGTGTAATTGTAGTAACATAAAGGAACTTGAGTCCTTCTGTTCACCCGACCTAGAATATCTCACAATCAAATGCCGACCGTATTATCTCCCAAGATAATTTTATTAGGTTATAGTCACGGCCGTGTATATCCCCCCTCAAGCCGATATCACGACGGCCCTCAAAGAACTTCACTGGACCTTATGCAAACTGGAAACCACATATCCTGAGGTTTATCCTGCATTTATTGTAGCCAGGGATTTTAACAAAGCAAATTTGAGGTCTAGGCTGCCGAAGTTCTATCAACATATCGACTGTTGTACTCGCGCCGCTAAAATCCTTGACCATTGCTATTGAAACTTCCGGGATGGTTATAAGGCCCTCCCCCGCCCTCCTTTCGGCAAATCTGACCACGACTCCATTTTGCTTCTCCCTTCCTATAGGCAGAAACTCAAACAGGAAGTACCCGTGCTAAGGACTATTCAACGCTGGTCTGACCAATCGGAATCCACGCTTTAAGATTGTTTTGATCACGCGGACTGGGATATGTTCCGGGTAGCTTCCGAAAATAATTTAGACATATACACTGAAACAGTGACTGAGTTTATCAGGAAGTGTATAGGTGATGTTGTGCCCACTGTGACTATTAAAACCTACCCTAACCAGAAACCGTGGATAGACAGCAGCATTCGAGCAAATCTGAAAGTGCGAACCACCGCATTCAACCATGGCTAGGTGACTGGGAATATGGCAGAATACAAACAGTGTAGGTACTCATTCCGCATGGCAATTAAACTGGCAAAACATCAGTATAGAGACAAAGTGGAGTCGCAATTCAACGGCTCAGACACAAGACGGATGTAGCAGGGTCTACAGACAATCACGGACTACAAAAAGAAAACCAGCCACGTCGCCGACACCGACATCTCGCTTCCAGACAAGCTAAACACCTTCTTCGCCCGCTTTGAGGATAACACAGTGCCACTGACGAGGCCCACTACCAAGGACTGTGGCCTCTCCTTCTCCATGGCCGACGTGATTAAGATATTTAAGCATGTTAACCCCCAGACAGCATCCCTAGCCGCGTCCTCAGAGCATGCGCAGACCAGCTGGCTGGTGTGTTCATGGACATATTCAATCTCTCCCTTTCCCAGTCTTCTGTTCCCACATGCTTCAAGATGGCCACCATTGTTCCTGTACCCAAGAAAGCAAAGGTAACTAAACTAAATGACTATCGCCCTGTAGCACTCACCTCTGTCATCATGAAGTGCTTTGAGAGACATATCACCTCTACCTTACCTGTCACCCTAGACCCACTTCAATTTGCTTACTGCCCCAATAGATCCACAGACGATGCAATTGCCATCACACTGCACACTGCCCTATCCCATCTAGACAAGAGGAATACCTATGTATGAATGCTGTTCATTGACTATAGCTCAGCATTCAACACCATAGTACCTTCCAAGCTCATCATTAAGCTCGAGGCCCTGGGTCTGAACCCCGCCCTGTGCAACTGGGTCCTGGACTTCCTGATGGACTGCCCCCAGGTGGTGAAGGTAGGAAACAACATCTCCACTTCGCTGATCCTTAACACTGGGGCCCCACAAGGGTGCGTGCTCAGCCCCCTCCTGTACTCCCTGTTCACCCATGACTGTGTGTCCAAGCACGCCTCCAACTCAATCATCAAGTTTGCAGACGACACAACAGTAGTAGGCTTGATTACCAACAATGACGAGACTGCCTACAGGGAGGAGGTGAGGGCTCTGGGAGTGTGGTGCCAGGAAAATAACCTCTCACTCAACATCAACAAAACAAAGGAGATGATCGTGGACTTCAGGAAACAGCAGAGGGTGCACACCCCTATCCACATCGACGGGACTGCAGTGGAGAAGGTGGAAAGCTTAAAGTTCCTTGGCGTACACATCACCGACAAACTGAAATGGTCCACCCACGCAGACAGTGTGGTGAAGAAGGCGCAACAGAGCCTCTTCAACCTCAGGAGGCTGAATAAATTTGGCTTATCACCTAAAACCCTCACAAACTTTTACAGATGCACAATTGAGAGCATCCTGTTGGGCTGTATCACCACCTGGTACGGCAACTGCACCGCCCACAACCGCAGGGCTCTCCAGAGGGTGGTGCGGTCTGCCGAACGCAAACTACCCGCCCTCCAAGACACATACATTCTTTTACTTTTAGATTTGTGTGTATTGTTGGCGCTAGGAACACAAGCATTTCGCAAGCATTTCGCTATACCCGCAATAACATCTGCTAAACATGTATATGCGACCAATAACATTTTATTCTATTTTAAAGTGAAAGATGGCAGTGTGGAAAATAGCTTATTTGCATGAAGGCTTACTGTAGTTTTGATTGGCTATGGCGCACCGGTCTGCATAGACTCTGGTCCTGGAGGAGACAGATGTTTTTATTAGGTTTTATTTATTGCAGTGTCTATGAATTGTCCAAACGCACATACGCTTTCCCACTCATTTACATTTACATTTTAGTCATTTAGCAGACGCTCTTATCACGAGCGACTTACAGGAGCAATTAGGGTTAAGTGCCTTGCTCAAGGGCACATTTACGTCATTTAGCAGACGCTCTTATCCAAACAGAGCGACTCACAAATTGGTGCATTCACCCTATAGCCAGTGGGATAACCACTTTACAAATTTTTTTTGGGGGGGGTAGAAGGATTACTTTATCCTATCCCAGGTGTTCCTTAAAGAGGTGGGGTTTCAAATGTCTCCGGAAGGTGGTGAGTGACTCCGCTGTCCTGGCGTCGTGAGGGAGCTTGTTCCACCATTGGGGTGCCAGAGCAGCGAACAGTTTTGACTGGGCTGAGCGGGAACTATGCTTCCGCAGAGGAAGGGGAGCCAGCAGGCCAGAGGTGGATGAACGCAATGCCCTCGTTTGGGTGTAGGGACTGATCAGAGCCTGAAGGTACGGAGGTGCCGTTCCCCTCACTGCTCCATAGGCAAGCACCATGGTCTTGTAACGGATGCGAGCTTCAACTGGAAGCCAGTGGAGTGTGCGGAGGAGGGGGGTGACGTGAGAGAACTTGGGAAGGTTGAACACCAGACGGGCTGCGGCATTCTGGATGAGTTGTAGGGGTTTAATGGCACAGGCAGGGAGCCCAGCCAACAGCGAGTTGCAGTAATCCAGACGGGAGATGACAAGTGCCTGGATTAGGACCTGTGCCGCTTCCTGTGTAAGGCAGGGTCGTACTCTCCGGATGTTGTAGAGCATGAACCTGCAGGATCGGGTCACCGCCTTGATGTTAGCGGAGAACGACAGGGTGTTGTCCAGGGTCACGCCAAGGCTCTTCGCACTCTGGGAGGAGGACACAACGGAGTTGTCAACCGTGATGGCGAGATCATGGAACGGGCAGTCCTTCCCTGGGAGGAAGAGCAGCTCCGTCTTGCCAGGGTTCAGCTTGAGGTGGTGATCCGTCATCCATACTGATATGTCGGCCAGACATGCAGAGATGCGATTCGCCACCTGGTTATCAGAAGGGGGAAAGGAGAAGATTAATTGTGTATCGTCAGCGTAGCAATGATTTTTTGTTGAACAGCGCCGGAAGAAGATGGCTGCCGTTTTACAGCCCTCTAACCAATTGTACTATTATGTGTGTTTTTCCGCGTTATTTGTAATTTATTTTGTACATAATGTTTATGCCATCGTCTCTTATAACCAAAGAGAGCTTCTGGATATCAGGACAGCGATTACTCACCTCGCGTTGACGAACACTTTTTCTTCAACGAGGCGTTCGCGAAGGATATTCTACAGACTCCAGACAAGGCCCAGATCCCCGTCATTCGCGTGAGGAAGAGACGGAGATACCGTGGACGTAGGTCGGGGTGCCTTGTAAAGATCCGGCGGCGAACGAGTAAACTGCCTCTCCCATCAATCCTATTAGCCAACGTTCAAGCTTTGGATAATAAAATGGACGATTTAAGATTACGGTTATCCTACCAACGGGACATTAAAAACTGTAATATCTTATGTTTCACGGAGTCGTGGCTGAATGACAACAATGACAACATTCAGCTAGCAGGCTATACGCTACATCGGCAGGACAGAACGGCAGACTCGGGTAAGACGAGGGGTGGCGGTCTCTGTATTTTTGTAAACAACAGCTGGTGCACAAAATCAAATACTAAGGAAGTCTCAAGGTTTTGCTCGCCTGAGGTAGAGTATCTTATGATAAGCTGTAGACCACACTATTTACCAAGAGAGTTTTCATCTATACTTTTCATAGCTGTCTATTTACCACCACAAACCAATGCTGGCATTAAGATTGCACTGAATGAGTTGTACAAGGCCATTAATCAACAGGAAAACGCTCATCCAGATGCAGCGCTCCTAGTAGCAGGGGACTTTAATGCAGGGAAACTTAAATCCGTTCTACCTCATTTCTACCAGCATGTTAAATGTGCAACCAGAGGGGAAAAAACTCTAGACCACCTTTACTCCACACACAGAGACGCATACAAAGCTCTCCCTCGCCCTCCATTTGGCAAATCTGACCATAACTCTATCCTCCTGATTCCTGCTTATAAGCAAAAACTGAAGCAGGAAGCACCAGTGACTCGGCTAATAAAAAAGTGGTCAGATGACGCAGATGCTAAGCTACAGGACTGTTTTGCTAGCACAGACTGGAACATGTTCAGGGATTCTTCAGACAGCATTGAGGAGTACACCACATCAGTCACTGGCTTCATCAATAAGTGCATCGATGATGTCGTCCCCCACAGTGACCGTACGTACATACCCCAACCAGAAGCCATGGATTACAGGAAACATCCGCACTGAGCTAAAGGGTAGAGCTGCCGCTTTCAAGGAACGGGACTCTAACCCGGACGCTTATAAGAAATCCCGCTATGACCTCCGACGAACCATCAAACAGGCAAAGAGTCAATACAGGTCTAAGATTGAATCATACTACACTGGCTCTGACGCTCGTCGGATGTGGCAGGGCTTGAAAACTATTACAGACTACAAAGGGAAGCACAGCCGCGAGCTGCCCAGTGACACAAGCCTACCAGACGAGCTAAACCACTTCTATGCTCGCTTCGAGGCAAGCAACACTGAAGCATGCATGAGAGCACCAGCTGTTCCGGACGACTATGTGATCACGCTCTCCGTAGCCGATGTGAGTAAGACTTTTAAGCAGGTCAACATTCACAAGGCCGCAGGGCCAGACGGATTACCAGGACGTGTACTCCGAGCATGTGCTGACCAACTGGCAAGTGTCTTCACTGACATTTTCAACATGTCCCTGACTGAGTCTGTAATACCAACATGTTTCAAGCAGACCACCATAGTCCCCGTGCCCAAGAACTCTAAGATAACCTGCCTAAATGACTACCGACCCGTGGCACTGACGTCTGTAGCCATGAAGTGCTTTGAAAGACTGGTCATGGCTCACATCAACAGCATAATCCCAGAAACCCTAGACCCACTCCAATTTGCATACCGCCCCAACAGATCCACAGATGATGCAATCTCTATCGCACTCCACACTGCCCTTTCCCACCTGGACAAGAGGAACACCTACGTGAGAATGCTATTCATTGACTACAGCTCAGCATTCAACACCATAGTGCCCTCAAAGCTCATCACTAAGCTAAGGATCCTGGGACTAAACACCTCCCTCTGCAACTGGATCCTGGACTTCCTGACGGGCCGCCCCCCAGGTGGTAAGGGTAGGTAACAACACATCTGCCACACTGATCCTCAACACGGGGGCCCTCAGGGGTGCGTGCTCAGTCCCCCTCCTGTACTCTCTGTTCACCCATGACTGCATGGCCAGGCACGACTCCAACACCATCATTAAGTTTGCCGACGACACAACAGTGGTAGGCCTGATCACCGACAACGATGAGACAGCCTATAGGGAGGAGGTCAGAGATCTGGCCGTGTGGTGCCAGGACAACAACCTCTCCCTCAACGTGACCAAGACAAAGGAGATGATTGTGGACTACAGGAAAAAAAAGAGGACTGAGCACGCCCCCATTCTCATCGACGGGGCTGTAGTGGAACAGGTTGAGAGCTTCAAGTTCCTTGGTGTCCACATCACCAACGAACTATCATGGTCCAAACACACCAAGACAGTCGTGAAGAGGGCACGACAAAGCCTATTCCCCCTCAGGAGACTAAAAAGATTTGGCATGGGTCCTCAGATCCTCAAAAAAATTCTACAGCTGCACCATCGAGAGCATCCTGACTGGTTGCATCACCGCCTGGTATGGCAACTGCTTGGCCTCTGACCGCAAGGCACTACAGAGGGTAGTGCGTACGGCCCAGTACATCACTGGGGCAAAGCTCCCTGCCATCCAGGACCTCTATACCAGGCGGTGTCAGAGGAAGGCCCTCAAAATTGTCAAAGACTCCAGTCACCCTAGTCATAGACTGTTCTCTCTGCTACCGCACGGCAAGCGGTACCGGAGTGCCAAGTCTAGGTCCAAAAGACTTCTCAACAGCTTCTACCCCCAAGCCATAAGACTCCTGAACAGCTAATCATGGCTACCCGGACTATTTGCACTGCCCCCCCCACCCCATCCCTTTTACGCTGCTGCTACTCTGTTAAGTATTTATGCATAGACACTTTAACTCTACCCACATGTACATATTACCTCAACTAGCCGGTGCCCCCGCACATTGACTATGCAACGGTACCCCCTGTATATATAGCCTCCCTACTGTCACTTTATTCTATTGTATATATAGCCTCCCTACTGTCACTTTATTTTTTACTTCTGCTCTTTTTTCTCAACACTTTTTTGTTGTTGTTTTATTCTTACTTTTTTGTTTAAAATAAATGCACTGTTGGTTAAGGGCTGTAAGTAAGCATTTCACTGTAATGTCTGCACCTGTTGTATTCGGGCGCATGTGACCAATAAAATTTGATTTGATTTGATTTAGGAGAGGCCATGTGAGGATATGACAGAGCCAAGTGACTTGGTGTATAGGGAGAAAAGGAGAGGGCCAAGAACTGAGCCCTGGGGGACACCAGTGGTGAGAGCACGTGGTGCGGAGACAGCTTCTCGCCACGCCACTTGGTAGGAGCGACCGGTCAGGTAGGACGCAATCCAGGAGTGAGCCGCGCCGGAGATGCCCAGCTCGGAGAGGGTGGAGAGGAGGATCTGATGGTTCACTGTATCAAAGGCAGCAGACAGGTCTAGAAGGACAAGAGCAGAGGAGAGAGAGTTAGCCCACCCAACTACCTCATCCCCATATTGTTATTTATTTTGCTCATTTGCACCCCAGTATCTCTATTTGCACACCATCTCTTGCACTTCTATCATTCCAGTGTTAATACTAAATTGTAATTACTTTGCACTATGGCCTATTTATTGCCTTACCTCCATAACTTGCTACATTTGCACACACTGTATATATATTTTCTGTTGTATTTTTGACTTTATGTTTTGTTTACCCCATATGTAACTCCGTGTTGTTGTTTTTATCGCACTGCTTTGCTTTATCTTGGCCAGGTCGCAGTTGTAAATGAGAACTTGTTCTCAACTGGCTTAAGGTGAAATAAAAATAAATAAAAAGTGGCGCAGCGGTCTAAGGCACAGCATCTCAGTGCTTGAGGCATCACTACAGACCCCCTGGTTCGATTCCAGGCTGTATCACAACCGGCCGTGATTGGGAGTCCCATAGGGCGGCGCACAATTGGCCCAGTGTCGTCCGGGTTTGGCCGGTGTAGGCCGTCATTGTAAATAAGAATTTGTTGACTTGCTTAGTTAAATAAAGGTAAAGAAATAAATAAAATAGGCTTTTTTCTCATTCTCCTCTCTCAAACTATAGAGGGTCTAAAGGAAATAATTCTGTCTGACATTTTTACCTCCTTTCTCCTCCCTCCAGCTCCCCAACTAACAACAAACATTCCCATAAGAGTCTCATTATGTCATTAACCAATGTTTTCATTGGAATGTTCCCGTGATTTGCAAGGAATGTTTCCAGGAGACCATTCCCTTAATGTCAAATAGAACTTACCCAGAACATGGTTACCATGTTCTCAGAACTTAAGATATGAATGTTCTAGACACGTTTCATGGGAACGTTGTTAGAACATTCGTGTCCAGTTTTCTGTGGGTTAGCAGAATATTCCATCAACGTCCAACCAAACATACACAGAACACGTTCCCATGAAACGTGTCTAGAACATTAGTATCTTACATTCTGAGAACAACCATGTTCTGTGTATGTTTGATGGGACGTTGATGGAATATTCTCCTAACGCTCAGAAAACTGGATACAGGAATGTTCTTGCAACGTTCTCATGAAACGTGTCTAGAACATTAATATATTGTATTCTGAGAACATGGCAACCATGTCATGTGTATGTTTGGTGGGACGCTGATGGAATATTCTCCTAACCCTCAGAAAACTGGAAACATTAACTTTCTTGCAACGTCACATGAAACGTGTCTAGAACATTAATATTGTTTATACCATGGCATTGTTGAATAGTTGTTTTTGATTGGCTTGAATGGGATTGTAGAGTGTGCATTATTTAAGTGATAATGCCAGAGAAGCCGATGTTTGGAGGATATATTGGCATGGGTGTTGTTAAGCAAACCATGTCAATATATCCTCCAAACACCAGCTTCGAGGGCATTATCACTTTTATAGAACAGGTTACCAACATATTCAAATAATGGTTGACATATTTTCATTTAAACTTTATTTTGATTAACTTATTCATACTATTTCATCCTTCCACAAGATATAGTCCCGACACAAATCTAGGGTTGCTACCCAAGCCGGCTGGTCGTTCGTTCTATCGGTTCGGTTGCCAGAGACACGACTCAGTCGTTCAGTCTTCTGGTTCTGTATCTATGGATGTGACCCAGTCGTTCGTTCTAAGTGTTCCATTGCCATACTGGCTGGCAACGCAATTTTGTATTTATTTATTATTATTAATTTTTTTTGTATTTCTCTTCCCAATTTCGATCTTGTCTCATCGCTGCAACTCCCCAACGGGCTCGGGAGGCGAAGGTCAAGTCATGTGTCCTCCGAAACATGACCCGCCAAACCACGCTTCTTAACACCCGCCCGCTTAACACGGAAGCCAGCCGCACTAATGTGTCGGAGGAAATACCATTCACCTGACGATCGAGGTCAGCCTGCAGGCGCCCGGCCCGCCACAAGGAGTCGCTAGAGCGCGATGAGCCAAGTAAAGCCTCCCCGGCCAAACCCTCCCCTAACCCGGACGACGCTGGGCCAATTGTTCGCCGCTTATGGAACTCCCGATCACGGCGGGTTGTGATACAGCCCGGGATCAAACCCGGGTCTGTAGTGACGCCTCTAGCACTGCGATGCAGTGCCTTAGACCGCTGCCCCACTCGGAAGGCCCTAGCTGGCAACGTTCTTATCCCTTGCTTGCTAGCTAGCCAACTACGGCTAACTTACAGTCACGTCAAACAGTGCAGTCAGTATAACAACAAAGTAGCTGCATTTGCATTTGTTTAAGCTGTTTTCTAGTGACATTTATTTGGACACATCCATAACAATGAGCTAATGAGGCGCGATTTCGCCTGGCATAGAAAATGTGCTCTCTTGTCAGGACACTGACAACACAGCCAACAACCAACAACACAGCTAACACAATAACTTCAAACTGAAGCTGGAAAGACTGCAACCTAGCTGCACTTCGTTTCGTTTTACCTTTTTTCAATTTACATTTATTTTTATATATCCATAAAATGATGCCAGCTGATTCATGATTTCGACTGGCCCGAGGTGCCTTATTGCTATTATAAACTGGTTACCAACGTAATTAGAGCAGTAAAAATAAATGTTTTGTCATACCCGTGGTATACGTTCTGATATACCACGCCAGTCAGCCAATCAGCATTCAGGGCTTGAACCACCGTTTATAATTCCCTATAATGCACGGTATATCAGCACGGTAGAATTCAATGGCTATAGTTCATTCTTACATGTTCTATGTTTGAGCTGCTTTTGAAAGCAAAAGTCGAATTGAAAACATTGTTGTAATTGTTGAATTCGATTTTCATAATAGCAAGCTAGGACTGATGGTTTGGTTAGCAAGGCAACTACTGTAGCAATTTAGTAAACTTGCTAGCTACTTCAGTGGATGTTGAACACATTTCTACCAGCAAATGAGAAAATGTCTAGCGCCAACATGTTAAAGTCATGGTATAAAATGGATAATCAACTCGGGGCTCTATGCATTCTCTGGAAAATAATGCAACTCTGTGGAAGGTTAGTCCCACTCCACTAGCACATGGTGGAACACACTATCCAGGTTGTTCATTATTTTCCATAGAACGCATAGACCCTCGTTGATTAGCCCATCCCTTACATATTCGGAGAACATGGCAACCATGTTTGATGCATAGGCTACATTCGATAAATCAATCCAATGTATGAACCACACAGAACGTACAGTAATGCCTCGATCACAGGACAGTGTCATTGCATTTTGGTACACCAGAAGTACATTTCCAATGGAACGCTGTGTTTGCCTTGCAGCATTGTGTTGCAGAGGCAGTTGCAGTGCGTTCTGTGTGGTGCAAGCGTTGAATTTATCTAACTGTATGCGTAGAGGGCTTGACAGAAATGCTAGCAGAAGGTCAATGTTGAACTTTTGTTGCACACATATCCAGATGACGCTGCGAACTATTTTGCGCATAAACACTGTCGGTGGGATCGAGGCTTAACTGCCTCTGCAACTCAATGCTGTAAGACAAACGCAGCTTTCCATTGTAAATGAATTTACTTCTGGTGTACCAAAATGCATTGCACTGTCGGTGTGATCGAGGCGTAAACATGCTGTGCATTTTGTACTGAGTAAGCCCTATGCAATATGCTGTGAGCGTGCATTTTTCTTATTTCATTATTCAGAGAGTGCATTTTTCTTATTTACAGATACTTTTTGTAGGTCTATCTATAAATTGCAAAAGTGAATGTTTTATTCAGCCTTCAAAGGAACGTTTGGGAAAGACTTGTTTCACCCGAGCTGCTTTCACTTCCGGACAAAATATTGCGCAATAATTTTTTTCGAACATGGCAGCTCAGGTAGAACTGTCATGTTTAGATACATTTCCAACGCACTTAAATCCTTTGCACGTGCTTGTTTTCAAGTCACAATTTAGATATGCGTTTCCAAGTTGCAATGAGCCTACTTCGACCCTTTTATTTACCTCACGGATACGTCAAACACTCGGGAAAACTGGTGTTTTGCTCTGCGCGCACTCGACAGAGGAGGAGACGCCAGACTGTACGGCGGATGGAAACAACACAACTTTAAAACTGTACACAAGTAAGCTCTTTCTCAAACACTATGGTCTTCAGGATGATATAAGGGGGGTTGTACGCTCACTGTCACCGTTTGCCCTTAGAAAGGTTGTTATAGGGGCACGAACAAGACAGAGTTTCAAGTGGGCAAGCTCGGATACGTTTTCCAATGGACTTCTCATACTGGCTTCGTGCCAAGGGCAACTACTATTGGCACGACAAGGGGACTCGCTATCACTTCCCTATCACCCTCTACTTGGAGATGATATATCTCAAGTTCAACAATATCTGTTCGACTTAGTTGTGTTGGAGTGTACACCTATAACGCAGGGGATGATAACAAGCAACACAACAGTGGTGGTCACCGACTGCAGAGACATCGCGCAACGTGGCGCACTGGAAACCTCTAATGCTTTAGCAACTAGAACTTTGACCTCGCTATTTGTCTCTGATTTTGCACACTACGCGAATAGTCTTGGCGGGGGAAGCTCATTACTTGACAACAGGCAAGTATGGGACTCGAGTTTCTCCGCTTTTTTGCAAGCGCTGGAGTGTAGGCTGGATGTCAGAATCGTGGATATGCCTCGCTTGTACCGTCAAGGGAGAATTGTACTAGTGGACAAGCGCGAGGCTGAAATCGATTTCGACAGTGCTGTTGTCGTAAGCAAACAGTTGCTGCTCAAACTCGGGTTATTCAACCGTGAGTGGGTAGTGGTGTCTACTTTTAACTGCTCATCTGAAATGACAAAGACGTCCTACAGAGGCGAATACCTGCGAATTCCCGGGCAAGCCGATGAGAACGCACCTGACAAAGAGCCATCCAAGGGAGCCGAAAGGGTCCACCTCGGCTCGGTTGTTGTGGCAGATTTCAGCAAGTGTGCCGAGTTGGATCTTCAAGACAACGTTGGCTTCATATCGGCGACTCATTGGTTCAACTTGTCAAATGGAGAGCCAGTGCCAGTCAGTAGCAGAGCTGTGAAGATAAAGGTGAGTAAATATTTGTACATATTTGTTCTTACATTTTAGTTGAAAGTTAAGTGTTGTGCGAAGTCCTCCATTCTCATTTGCATGCAGGTTGTCATTGCAACTATTTTCTCCTAAATCAATTTGAATAGGTTCAAGGGAAAGTTTAATATGAAAGGGATCTGCATGCCCATATACACCCATTCTCAAATTCTGGAACATCCAAGCAACTGACAATGTGGGACACAGATTTGTCTAGATATAATAATGATAATTATGCTGAATTCTTTGCTGTATTTCTTTGAATTCTCTCAGAGATGGAACCGGGTCCTTTCTCAGTCAGGTCCTCAGCTTTCTGAGAGCCTCTCTCGAACAGCATCACCGCTATTTGCCAAAGAACTCCACCTTGATGCTGTCATCTCCCCAGAATACAGTTCTCATGGTCCCTTTGACAGTATCCTCTGTGGGCACTTTACCATACCAAGGTTAGTGAAATACTATTCCGTTCTATCTGTACTAATTATTTTAAAAGATTGTATTCATTAGTAACCAAACGGAATCGAATGGACCGAAATTGGGGAGGGACTACCTGAATTTGGCCTATAAGAAACTCCCGTTTTCCGTTTGTTGCAAAACATTTTGCTATTGTGTGCACTAATGAATATGACCCTGGCCTTGGTTTGTGCTTCATACTGTTTCCCCACTGTTATTGGTTTGTTGCATCTTCCCTGTAGGATTTGTTTTGCACGCACCATGCTGTACTTGACCTTTTATCTTTGACCTTTGTTCCTTCTCTCCCAGACTTGTGCGGCTGGGGGATGTTTTGGGAATCCCATCTGAAGGGCATCCTGAAGTCTTGGAGAGCAACTCTGAGGGAATCACAAGGTCCACGCGTCAAGCAGACTAACTTATTTATACATTTACACTCAGAACAACAGAGGGAGGTTGACCATAATGATTTAACAAATGTTTTAACAAATGTTTCTCCTATACTAGTGTGTGTGTGTGGTCAGATAATATGACGTGCCACCATATCTTGCTTCTTTACGTCAAATCTACATGAGCACATGATTGGGTATTCAATTACACTCTTCTTACTTGGAACTCTGAACTTTCGTTAGGTGGCCGGTCGTGTATTTCAAAGTGAAAAAGGTTTGTGGCTCTACAGAGGAGGAGGAAGACCAAGGTCCTTACCTGGCAGACACTGTCCACACATCTCTATACATGGTACGTTTGAACTTTTGACATAAAATGTCACATCGGTAGCCAGATCCAGACGGTTTTAAGACTGCATGCATAAGTGAACGTTCAATGCTAGTTATGTCATGCTCTTTTGAGTGGTGAAGTATGTATTTCCATAGGACTACGCTTGGAAATAGGCTAGTGGCAAGGCCCCCAAAATGTTGAGATACCCCTACCTGAGGTATAACAAAACACAACCATGTTTTCACATATCTTTAAGGTCTCCCATATATGAAATGGATGGTTGTGTAAAAATATATTACTGCAAAAGTGGTTAAATTGATAGATATTGTGACACACCCCCTTAACTCAGAAAGTGCAGAATCATGCCTGGCTGGAGGGGGTGGGCCACATAAGCTCATGTAACCCAATATTGCAAGCTCTGATATTGCGAAAATGTTAAATACAAGTAGTCAGCTGTCTGCCCTACATACACAAACAAACAGCATTAGGATATCTTAATGCATCTTGGAAATATAGACCTGTAAACACACAGATACAATAGTCGGGAAATATCAACTATGAATATTTATGATGAATGTAAACTTCACTTTTTGGTAGCTGTTCAATAGACAACTTTCCAAGTTACATTTTCTCTCATTCAGTGCTGTATGGTCCTGCCTGACAGAAATGCATACAGTTACATGTCTTTTGATGATGTGGCTATTAACCCCCAACAACAACTGCTCCCGGACGCTGATGACGTGGATGTCGATTAAGGCAGCCCCCCGCACCTCTCTGATTCAGACGGGTTGGGTTAAATACGGAAGACACATTTCGGTTGAATGCATTCAGTTGTGCAACTGACTAGGTATCCCCCCTTTCTCTTTCACGACATAAGCACACAGTAGCGTAACAGCAAGCACACCGCAACCGTAATACAACAGTCAGCTACTCTAGTAGTGTATATGTACAGCCCTCTTTTCCCCACTAAAACGAAGTGTGCAAGGTTGATTCAAAGTCTTTGAGGTGACCAGGACATGAGTGTGTCCTAACAGGGTGAGAAGACAAATTAGCCAGTGGTGGTTGTAGTTCTGGGGCCTGATGTGCTTGTACCGTTAACTGATCATTCTTGGCAAGCTGCAGCGACAAGGGCAGTATCCTTCCTGTATGACTGACGGGGTATTGGGGCTGTGGGGTGATTCCATTGCTACAGTTTGATATAGTCAGTCATCAGATGCAGCTTGCATACCAAAGAGACCCATTGACTAACTGGAATGTTATCCCAGCCTGAATGATGCTGGGGATACTGGTTGGTTGTAAGGAGAGTCTGTGAAAGGGCAGTCACAAACATACTTTTCTACATATCTTTTTATATTCCTTTGGAAGTCAGTTAGGATGATAATTTGTCTGATGTTAACTGTGGGTGGTTGGCATTGATAACGGACTGGGGCACGCCCAGCAGAAGATGTGGAACGTGATAGAACCTGTGAGGGTGACCTGAGGTTAGCTAGTGTAGCTAGGTCATAGACTAAGAAGCGTTGGCTGTAAGGGAGGTAGCACAGCTCCACACACAAACATTTGAAGATGATCCCTGGGCTTTGATGGACAGTAAAAGGGTTGCAGAGGAGTGTGAAAGCGAATTCTTCACATGCGAGTCCAGTTCAGGTTGGTAGCAAAATGGGGTACGTATGAGGGCAATGCACACCAGCATTTTCCAGATGGCGTTTTGGCTGTGAATGGCCTGACATGTGGCAGTCCAGTTCCATGGTGTCTCTAGTAGTGCCTGAGGGAAGGACTGATGGAGTGGGCTTATCAAGGACTGTTCTGGGAGATTCAGGATGGTATTGACATTGGAGAGGTGCAATTCCTATGTCATGTGAAGGCCCACGAAGTTGATGGCATTTCTTGTCAATGAGTGTCAGGTTGTGTTGGTTCATTCTAGTGAATACCTGCCTTATGCGCTTGTGATGTGTAGTTGCATTCTCCCCATACACCATAACTGTCACCAAGTTAACACCAGGGCAGACAGCCAGGATGGTGGGCATGTTTGTCTGGAATAAGTAATGTGCCAGCTCAACCCGAACAGGATAAAAGTGCAACGGAACATCCCAATGTGCATCACAAATGCAGTGAGCCAGTGGAAGGTCATGTTTGATTCAGGCAGACGAATTGGACTAGCAATGAATCAAAGCTCACTTCTAAATTATAAGGAGGTGACTTAAGAGCCCAATCCTGGAGGGGCAAGTTATACCACAGTGGGGGAAAGTTGTAGAGCTAGGGAGAGGGTGTCAGAGCCCAGGGTTGGATTCTCTTTCCTTTTGTTGGAGCCTCCCAGTTGCCTCATTGACTGTCAAAGAGGCTTGTGACTTGGAATACTTGGTGCTGCCATGCCATGCAGTTTGCTGCCTTTTTATATATCCAGACAAAGGTGTTTGAGTGTATATGGTGGGCATATTGGATTTCTAACATAGATGAAGTACAGTACACAAATCTGAAAAATGTATCTCTTAAAATGTGAACATATACAGGTGATTTAAACACCATTTAATGGTAATGTGGCAGCCATATTGGATTTTGGACACCATATTTAATTTGGAGTCAAATCTAGGGGGCCCCCTAATGTAGTTGCAAGAGTAGGGGCTAAACATATCCAATCCACCCAGGAACCTTTGACTGGAAAAAGAAATGACAGTTTTCGGTGTCTGAGCCCCAAAACGTGTCACTGTGCATTTTTGTCAGGCAGGACCATACAGCACTGAATGAGAGAGAATTTAACTTGGAAAGTCGTCTATTGAACAGCTACCAAAAGATTACGTTTACATTAATCATAAATATTCATAGTTGATATTTCCGACTATTGTATCTGTGTGTTTACAGTTCTATATTTCCCAGATGCATTAAGATATCCTACTGTTGTTTCTTTGTGTTTGTAGGGCATACAACTGACATGTGCTTATGTGGACCACGCCCCCTCCTCCAGCCAGGCATTATTCTGCACTGTTTGCGTTAAGGGGGTGTGCCACAATATCTATCAATTTAACCACTTTTGCAGTACAAAAATGTTATACAACCATCCATTTAATATATGGGAGACCTTAGAGATATGGAAAAACATGTTCTACCTGGGTTGGGGTATCTCAAAAACTAAAGCCCTTTTTGAGGATTGGCTACTAGCCTAAAAGTAGAGATGTCAAAGTAAACATGACGGGAAACCCCTTGCAAATGTGATGCCGTCTCCAAAATTGCTAGCAAAGCCATTTGTGGTGGCTAATTAACGATAAATAAGAGAATTGTTTCACCCCACAGTTGGCCAAGATGATCCGCTGCTGCTTCAAACACCTGTCTCCAAAAATGACGAGGTTTCTGCAGTTGTTTACTTTTTGCAATTGTGACACCTTCCATGCATATTACTTGTCCTTTTAGGGTGGCTCCACCAATAGCCTGGCTCCCTGTTCCCTTGTTGGCGAGGAGCCTTCCCTCTGGACTAGCCTGTCTCCTCCTGGGCTCTCCAGCACTGTAGACCAATTCTCCACTATCATCCAGCCTCACATGAATGACAGGTCAGTGTTAACTCAGCAGGATTACATCATTTTACACAACTGGGCCGTATTCATTAGTGCAAACCGTAGCAAAAAGTTTTGCAATGGAAAATGCTTTGCAACAGAAACAAGAGTTTCTTATCTGACATCTTATTGGAAGTTCAGGTAGTTCTTCCCCGTTTTCGTTAGTTTTCTGTTTGGTGTCTAGTAAATACGACCCTGGGCATCTTCCTGAAAACGGACACGGACATAAATGCAATTCAAATCATCACGTTTACCATGATTGGCTTGTATATGTCAGCTGATACCGCAGACCCAGGGCAACACGGTAAACAATATGTAAAGTGTAAGTGAACAAGATTTAGTCCGAGCCAAATAACAGGATACTGTATGTAGAAGAACTGTTATCCACACTCCTTTGGATGTCTATGCTGACTTATCTGTATATATATATATCTTTTTCTAAAGCTCTGCTGCTCTGACGAGCGGATGCACCATCCTCCTCCTGGGACTGAGTGGAAGTGGCAAATTCACCTCAGTCAGAGCTGCATGCCGTAGACTCCATCTACACTTAGTGAAGGTATCCTTCAGGATCACACAACTGGCTTATTACAAGATTTGAATTCAAATACAAATGTACATGTATTTGTTTTTCTGGGGTTACTGGCTCTATAGCCATTCGAATTGAGGCACGCGCTACAAGTTTGGGACATTAAAGTAGTAGTTTTTATTTTTAGTCAGATTTAATTTAGTGTCAAATACAGTCTGTGAGCGGATCAAATCTCTAAGGCTATCCACCCACTTTTCTTTGTAAGTCAATACACAAAGTACACACTTTTTCTCCCAAGGCTCCTAATAGATATGTGACGAAAACAAAGCTTACATTGAGTCAGTTCCAGCACTGAGACGGAGATCTGTCGTTATGGGACTTTACTTTAGTCTTAAAGAGTGACTACCTTTAAAAAGCAACTAATCCCTTTGAAAATGGCCTATGTGGCATTGATAGGATTTAGAAACATTTATTCTAGTGTCAAAATTGACTACAAAGTGTAAATAGGATAATTTTGGTAATTAAGTCACTCTCGTCTTAAACTGAGTTTGGCACATCAATGCGTCACAACGGATAATTAAGGTTGGGTTTTGATTTGAAGATGTCCATTTGCCCACTAACATGGGGTGAACCGCTGCGGTGATTGCTCTCTATCCAATAGCATAGACAGTGAGACAGACTGCACAGCAGCTCCGACTTTGTTTACATAAGACAACAGCTTGCACATTTTTTGGACTTGAGAAATACTGCACTAAAAACCTTAGTTAGATGTAAAATTGCACAACTAAAACATAATCTGCAAAAACGTCAAAATAATTACAGATTTCTTGAGTTATCTTAGATTCATTCTGGAGATTTTGAGGAAGTGAAATAGGCTACAGTGTCTCATGGGGGACAAACATAATTAAATGCAGAACTGGTCAGGAAACACTCCGACTGAAATCTCGTTTTTCTAATGAGCCACAGGAAAACTCACGTGCCAATCGGCGTGTTCAGTGGCTCTTCAAGTTGCTTATGTCAAATGTTTGGAAATGTTCAAATTTTCCCTCTCACTCTCTGCCCCCTGTGCAGGTGGACTGCGTGACCCTCTGCGCTGACGCGGCCGCCGCCTGTGAGGCCAAGATGAAGTCTGTCTTCCAGCGAGCTGAGGCCCACCGGCCGTGCATCCTGCTGCTCAGGAACCTGCAGCTGCTGGGCCAGCCCAGGGATGGCACCGAGGAGGATGCCAGGGTCATGGCCGCACTGTGCCAGTTCATTGCCCACACCCCTTCCAGGTAGCCCATCCATCTTAACCAAGGCTAGAATTCAATCGATGTATGCGGTGCCTTTGTTACTACTACTGTAAGCTACTGCCTGCACGCACATACAGAAGGAACGGCTACGTGTGTAACCTCCGTCACTGTCCTCTCTCTCTCCCTCTTAGCGTGGTCGTGGTGGCGGCGGTGAGTAAGCCCCGGGAGCTGTCGTCTGACGTGATGGCAGCCTTTATCCACCAGGTGTCGATAGAGAGCCCCAGTGAGGAGCAGCGCCAAGCTATGCTGGCCAGCCTCAGCGAGGGCTTGCCCCTGGGGAGGGACGTCAACCTGTCCAGGCTGGCCAAGCACACTGCGGTGAGATCCTTAGCACGGGTTTAGCCATTAGATTCATACTTCATAGACACCAGCCCAATTCTGATTCTCCCCAGTATTTCTGATGTGTTCACTTGTTCACATCTCCCTTCAAGGATTTAAAAGGCACCAGATTGGTTTAGAGACCAATTGAGAGTGAGTTTATTTTTGTGGAAGAGACACATTTGATTCAGAAGGACAGTGACTTTTGATGATCCTTCTAACACCTCCACCTCTGTCCTCTTTTTATATTTCTCTCTCTACCTCCCTCTCTCGACTCCCAGGGCTTTCTATTGGGGGACCTCAGTGCACTGCTGACTCAGGCTGGTAAAGCCGCCCACAGAAGGATACTCCAATCCTGGTGAGTTTTCCTCCCGCAATTGCTCTTCCCCACTGAATATCCGCTGAACTCTAGCAACTATACGCAATGTGTTCTTCTTGTTATGTTGTATATTGTGTCCTATTCCTTGTGATTCTCTGTTGATTTTATGAATATAATTCTGCTGCAAAGCCAATTTCATAACCAAGTTTTCTACTGCTACTACGACTACTGCTAGAGGAATTATATCAAAAGGACATCATACCACTACAGAATGACTGAAGCAGGCATTTGTGTTCAGTTTCCCAGAGGGGGCCAGTGTGCAGGAGGAAGAGGACCTCTGTGCCTGTGGGGTAACCGTCCTGGCCCAGGACTTCACCAATGCATTGGAGACCCTCCAAGATGCCCACTCTCAGGCCATCGGAGCCCCAAAGGTACACCCTGAAAATGGGGCGCGTGGCTATTTCTCAATCATCTAAATAATCGTCCCTTTCCTCTCCTACATTGCATTGGTCTGAAAGAACTGACCAGGTGAAAGCCAGCCTAATGATGACCTTCCACCATATTGTTTTCCTGTCAGTGCAGATAAAGGAGAGACGAGGAGAGAATAGATTTTTTTTAGCATTTTGGATGAAACCCATGGCTCTGGTACGATTCCCTACCCTTCTCCAGAAGTGTGCACTCGTTCACTCCCCCTCATGCATTTAAAAAGCATTGGATTGGTGCAAGCATGGCTGGAGGGAGGTTCCACCATATTCTTCACACCAGTCCATTCCTTTTTAAATGAGGGGAAGTGTACGAGTGCACACTTCACGAGATGGGAAGAGAATTGGACTGTAGCCCATGTTTCACTGGCTCAGAGGAGACGGACACTGATCAACTGCTTATGGAGGGAAAGTGTAACATTCCTGTGTGTGTGGTCAGATCCCCAGTGTGCGCTGGCAGGACGTTGGCGGCCTGCAGCAGGTGAAGCGGGAGATCCTGGACACGGTGCAGCTGCCCCTGGAGAGGCCCGAACTGCTGTCCCTGGGCCTGCGCCGCGCCGGGCTGCTCCTCTACGGGCCCCCCGGCACGGGCAAAACCCTGCTGGCCAAGGCCGTGGCTACCGAGTGCTCCATGACCTTCCTCAGGTAGGAGACAAGCAGAGGAGACTGGAAGACTGGGTCAAGTTCAGTAGGGCACACTGTAGCGAAACAGTTGCAACGGAAAAAAGTGTTCAGATAGCACCTCCCTGTTTCCCTCAAAAGTTTTCTCCCGAATGGACACGTCCCTGGTGTCAGGTAAAAGAGATGAGAAAGCTGGAGAAATGTCATGGAATGTTGCAGATAGATATTTTTTATATAGAGCCAACATTCCCTATTCTAAGTGACGGAGAAGTGTGTCTGTTCTACATAATATATGTATATCCGATTGTTCTGTAATGTTGCACCCCCCTCGAGCCCGACACCGGGTAATGAGCGTCTTGTGGTGAATAAGCATATCATCCATATTTGTTTCACACATTCAGCTGAATGATTGTGCTTGAATCCTGATGGCTTTGTCTTCCCCTTCGTTTAGTGTCAAAGGCCCGGAACTCATCAACATGTACGTGGGTCAAAGCGAGGAGAACGTAAGAGAGGGTGAGTGTAGTAGTGGGATTAGATTACTGTTTGACCTGAATATGGCTGTTTGTTCAACTCCCCTGGGCTGGGCGCATGGCTTGCCAGTAAGCTTTAGTCAAAGTGACCTTCCTGCGTTGCACGCGCTTATCTCAACTCTAAATCGGGCCCTAGTTGAATAGATGCAATCAACTGTATGCGTTGTGCATTTCAAAAGCAGAGCAGTTTACACCTCTCTGTAAAACCCAGATGAAGGTCTATTGACCGACACGTCGGTGTGATATCCAACAAATTGTTTGCGGAGCATCCAAGCTCACTACTTATTTTGTACTGCCTTGTGCTTCTTGTTCTTCATGCTCCTGTTGCATTGTCTGAAAACATCCTAGTGAAGACCAGAGGTCTACATATACATTTTTACATTTTGTGAGAGCCAATGGCCTATGATGTGACTGTCCTGTACGTATGATATCCAATAAAATGGGTCTTCCTCTCTGTTATTCAGTGTTCTCCAAAGCTCGAGCGGCGGCCCCCTGTATCATCTTCTTTGACGAGCTGGACTCTCTAGCGCCCAACAGAGGGCGCAGTGGAGACTCAGGTGGAGTCATGGACAGGTGGGTGGGATTGATCTTTGGAGGATTCACCACTGAAAATTATCATTATCAAAGCAGTTAGATCACGTCATGTAAAATATAATGCAACTAAACACAGGTTAACTAAACACAGGTCTAGAGTCACCCTTGTTTGACAAACATTTTTAATAGTGGAAACTGGGCCTTTTACATTCCTATTCTCTCAATGAGGCCAATGAAAGTGTGTGGATATTGAATAGTCTTAGTACTGACACAATGTTATTTTGTGGAGCATTAAAATATTATGAAGGTGTTTTGCGTATTCTGAAGATTTTCAGTGCTTGCCAGCAACTGTCTTTTCTTGTAAATCCCTGCTTCTCTCATTTGTATAGGATCAGTTTATCCTCCCCAAATTCTGACCTTAACCATTGGGGGAAACAGAAAACTGACCATAGATCAGTGGCTAAGTACAACTTCATCTTCTTCCTTGTTTGAACCTGATCTCTGTTAACTGTAGGGTGGTCTCTCAGCTCCTGGCTGAGCTCGACGGACTTCACTCCTCTGGGGACGTGTTTGTGATTGGAGCCACCAACCGGCCAGACCTGCTCGATCAATCATTGCTCAGACCTGGCAGGTGAGATTCAAATGGCGGTTTGTAGAGCCAATCAGTGTGAGTCTCCTCACAAAGCAGATGTTTATGCAGTAAACTCCTACAGACATGTACCTTTTGAAAAGGTCAACATTTAGATGTTGGACAAGCCACCAAATGGCTATACTTTATTGTTCTAAAATACTTTTTTTTGTATTTTCCATAATGTTTTTGACCTTATGGTTTCCTCTGCTGCTCTTTCAGGTTTGACAAATTGGTGTATGTTGGGATCAATGAAGACAAAGAGTCTCAGCTGCAAGTTTTGAAGGCCATAGTCAGAAAGTAAGTGTGTCCTGCCTGATTATAATTTATTGTCAAACATGAACAACAAAAAGCTGGTAACACTACAGGTGTTTTTTTCAATCGTTATCCTCACAGAATCAAGGTTAAAGTGCAGAAATGTGCTGCAAACATACAGTGCATTCGGAAAGTATTCAGACCCCTTGACTTTTTCCACATTTTGTTACGTTACAGCCTTATTCTAAAATGGATTAAATACATTTCCCCCCCCATCAATCTACACACGATAACCCATAATGACAAAGGTTTTTAGAATATTTTGCAAATGTATTAAATATAAACAGATACCTTATTTACATAAGTATTCAGACCATTTGTTATGAGACTCGAAATTGAGCTCAGGTGCATCCTGTTTCCATTGATCATCCTTGAGATATTTCTACAACTTGATTGGATTCCACCTGTGGTAAATTAAATTGATTGGACATGGTTTGGAAAGGCACACACTTGTCTATATAAGGTCCCACAGTTGACAGTGCATGTCAGCACAAAAACCAAGCCATGAGGTTGACGGAATTGTCCGTAGAGCTCCGAGACAGGATTGTGTCGAGGCACAGATCTGGGGAAGGGTACAAAACATTTTCAGCAGCATTGAAGGTCCCAAGAACAGTGGCCTCCATCATTCTTAAATGGAAGAAGTTTGAAACCACCAAGACTCTTCCTAGAACTGGCCGCCCGGCCAAACTGAGCAATCGGGGGAAAAAGGGCCTTGGTCAGGGAGGTGACCAAGAACCCGATGGTCACTCTGACAGAGTTCCTCTGTGGAGATGGGAGATACCTTTTATGGTAAAGTGGCCAGACGGAAGCCACTCCTCAGTAAAATGTACATGACAGGCCGCTTGGAGTTTGCCAAAAGGCACCTAAAGGACTCTGACCATGAGAAACAAGATTCTCTGATCTGATGAAACCAAGATTGAACTCTTTGGCCTGAATGTCAAGCATCACGTCTGGAGGAAACCAGGCACCGCTCATCACCTTGCCAATACCATCCCTACGGTGAAGCATGGTGGTGGCAGCATCATGCTGTGGGGATGTTTTTCAGCGGCAGGGATTGGGAGACTAGTCAGGATTGAGGGAAAGATTAATGGAGCAAAGTACAGAGAGATACTTTATGAAAACCTGCTCCAGAGCGCTCAGGACCTCAGACTGGGGTTAAGGTTCACCTTCCAACAGGACAACGACCCTAAGCACACAGCTAAGACAATGCAGGAGTGGCTTCGGGACAAGTCTGTGAATGTCCTTGAGTGGCCCAGCCAGGGCCTGGACTTGAACCCGATCGAACATCTCTGGAGAGACCTGAAAATAGCTGTGAAGCGACTCTCCCCATCCAACCTGACAGAGCTTGAGAGGATCTGCAGAGAAGTGAGAAACTCCCCAAATACAGGTGTGCCAAGATTTTAGGGTCATACCCAAGAAGATTCGAGGCTGTAATCGCTGCCAAAGGTGCTTCAATAAAGTACTGAGTAAAGGGTCTGAATACTTATGTACAGTGGGGAGAACAAGTATTTGATACACTGCCGATTTTGCAGGTTTTCCTACTTACAAAGCATGTAGAGGTCTGTAATTTTTATCATAGGTACACTTCAACTGTGAGAGACGGAATCTAAAACAAAAATCCAGAAAATCACATTGTATGATTTTTAAGTAATTAATTTGCATTTTATTGCATGACATAAGTATTTGATCACCTACCAACCAGTAAGAATTCCGGTTCTCACAGACCTGTTAGTTTTTCTTTAAGAAGCCCTCCTGTTCTCCACTCATTACCTGTATTAACTGCACCTGTTTGAACTTGTTACCTGTATAAAAGACACCTGTCCGCACACTCAATCAAACAGACTCCAACCTCTCCACAATGGCCAAGACCAGAGAGCTGTGTAAGGACATCAGGGATAAAATTGTAGACCTGCACAAGCCTGGGATGGGCTACAGGACAATAGGCAAGCAGCTTGGTGAGAAGGCAACAACTGTTGGCGCAATTATTATAAAATGGAAGAAGTTCAAGATGACGGTCAATCAACCTCGGTCTGGGGCTCCATGCAAGATCTCACCTCGTGGGGCATCAATGATCATGAGGAAGGTGAGGGATCAGCCCAGAACTACACGGCAGGACCTGGTCAATGACCTGAAGAGAGCTGGGACCACAGTCTCAAAGAAAACCATTAGTAACACACTACGCCGTCATGGATTAAAATGCTGCAGCGCACGCAAGGTCCCCCTGCTCAAGCCAGCGCATGTCCAGGCCCGTCTGAAGTTTGCCAATGACTATCTGGATGATCCAGAGGAGGAATGGGAGAAGGTCATGTGGTCTGATGAGACAAAAATAGAGCTTTTTGGTCTAAACTCCACTCGCCGTGTTTGGAGGAAGAAGAAGGAGGAGTACAACCCCAAGAACACCATCCCAACCGTGAAGCGTGGAGGTGGAAACATCATTCTTTGGGGATGCTTTTCTGCAAAGGGGACAGGACGACTGCACCGTATTGAGGGGAGGATGGATGGGGCCATGTATCGTGAGATCTTGGCCAACAACCTCCTTCCCTCAGTAAGAGCATTGAAGATGGGTCGTGGCTGGGTCTTCCAGCATGACAACGACCCGAAACACACAGCCAGGGCAACTAAGGAGTGGCTCCGTAAGAAGCATCTCAAGGTCCTGGAGTGGCCTAGCCAGTCTCCAGACCTGAACCCAATAGAACATCTTTGGGGGGAGCTGAAAGTCCGTATTGCCCAGCGACAGCCCCGAAACCTGAAGGATCTGGAGAAGGTCTGTATGGAGGAGTGGGCCAAAATCCCTACTGCAGTGTGTGCAAACCTGGTCAAGACCTACAGGAAACGTATGATCTCTGTAATTGCAAACACAGGTTTCTGTACCAAATATTAAGTTATGCTTTTCTGATGTATCAAATACTTATGTCATGCAATAAAATGCAAATTAATTACTTAAAAATCATACAATGTGATTTTCTGGATTTTTGTTTTAGATTCCGTCTCTCACAGTTGAAGTGTACCTATAATAAAAATTACAGACCTCTACATGCTTTGTAAGTAGGAAAACCTGCAAAATCGGCAGTGTATCAAATACTTGTTCTCCCCACTGTTAATGTGATATTACCGTTTTTTTTTTTTTATACATTTGCAAACATTTCTAAAAACCAGTTTTTACTTGATCATGATGGGTTATTGAGTGTAGATTGAGGAAGAGAAAAAAAACAACAGTTGAATCAATTTTAGAATAAGGCTGTAACGTAACAAAATGTGGAAAAAGTCAAGGGGTCTGAATACTTTCCGAATGCACTGTATGATATTTGTGCTATATGTTAATTGCAATGTGTTTCTGTGCTGTCAGGTTCAAGGTAGACCCCAGTGTCAGTCTCCAGGATGTGGTGGAGCGCTGCCCTCCTCAGCTCACAGGGGCGGACATGTATGCTCTCTGCTCCGACGCCATGATGTCTGCCATTAAGAGGAAGATTGCATGTGTCACTGACGGTACGTTTGGCCCTCACAAATTGAGACGTGTATGTTTTCCTTGTAAAGGTCTGTTAAAAATCCTCCTTAAGATGTAAAAACTATAATTGTTGGCTTAAACACAGAAATTTGAAAGCCTGCCTGAAACCGAAGCATGGAAAACTGTGATGTACGATTGTCTCAATACCTCAGTTCACATTAGTGGGCTATACAAACGGTCTAATCAATTGAAAATACAACAGTTCCTCTTTTGATATTTACATTTAAATAGAATGGTCAACCGTCATGCTCTACAATGCTATCTTTATCTTGTCCATTTATTGAAAAACATACTTTTTAAAAGAAAATCTATGTGGACAATATACTGTACCCAAATAATGTGCCTATCAAATCTATAGTCTCATTGCTATAAACCCAGAATCTACTGCATTCTTGCATTTGTCCTTTCCCTACAACCCCTCATATCATGTAGAAACAAACCATAACATGAATGTATCTTATTTTAGCAACACATGGACACAAATTAAGAGATAATTCAGTCATTTTCAGAATTTTTTACTGCAGCGCAAAATTTGTGGCAATTATGTTTCTCTATGAATTTTTCATTCCACAAAAACTTAAACCATTATAAATGATGTACTGGAAAATATATAAAATACCATTCTTTCATATCATCCTTTCTAAATACCCATGTCATACACATGTCATATGTACTGTTAATAGCATTTTAAGAGATGACCGTCTCAGTTCCTAGAGCCCTATGACAACCTCAAGCATCAGTAACAAGCGCAATAGGGACTTATTTATCTCTTTCACACTCTCCTTTCTCTCCCAACCCCCTTCTACTCATATATTCTCTCTTTTGAATGTTTCCTCTGCCCCTCCATTTCTCTCACTCCCTCTCAGGTCTGGACACAGAGGATACTCCTCTCATGCTGTCTGCCGAAGACTTTAACCAAGCATTGGATTGCCTCAAACCGTCCGTCTCCGAACAAGAGCTGCTCAAATATAAACTAATTCAGCAGAAACTCACCACAAAATAACCAAGCCACTCAAGACTAGTGCCGCCCAAGCATGGGGCTAAGCTATTCTCTTCTGCATGCACTACGTTACCCACAATCCTCTACCACAAGGGTGTATTCCTCAAGAGTGTAGGCTCTGCAAAAACTGGGGTGTGAAATTCTCTTCCTCGAGGGCTGCTACTTTTTTCTCTGCACTAATGAGTGGTGTCATTAAGTCCAAGGGACCAAACTAGCTCTCAACCTAATTAATGCACAATATTGGATGTGGACCACATTTGTACAGTTTACAAATATGCAGCACAAACCTTACGTTGACTGTTCAAATTGCAATCACTAGTTTCTGAATTGAGCTTAAGCATCAGAATTTGGCAGTGTTAATGGCAGCAGCAAATGCATATGTAAGTTGTTCAAATGAAAACAAGTATGTCCATGGCCCTCTAGGAGTAAAGTTGGGACATCACTTTTCTATATCCTCAAAGTGACACTGCTGCTGTTCCTTACTAGCTGCTGTTAGTTACTAGCCATATGTTGTCCAATTAAGCCCATTAATTGCAAAGTTGTCTCTTACTGAGTCTTGCATTTCAGCAGAATGTTCCAGATCTGAGTGGTTTATTATTCCAATGCTTCCCCAACCTGAACTATTTTGAATGCTGGTTTCTTTTACAAGCCATCCTTTCAGAGACTTGTTTGAGCAACAATAGACCCAGCCAAGCCATCAACAGTTCAAATGAAAACAATGGTTTGATGGAAAACCAGCATAATAAGAAGTTGTAGACTGTTTTGGGTAACACTGGTTGGTGCAGAGTTTCCCCTTCTTTCACCCTGTAGATCATTTGCATAAAATCAATTATGAAAAATTGTAAAAATATGAATCACTTAAGTACAGTTTAGAACAAATACACATTGAAACAAAGCTACCGCATCAATCCATGAGAATGTATCCGGTCACACTTTATATTAAGTTGGCAGTTTATTGTTTTAAGAAATCATTTGTTACAGCATGAGTAAATATGAGTAACAAAGCTGATGTTCCTCTGAGTGACACATTGTTGAATGAATTTTAAATGTGTATGGTTCAAACCAAAGTTGAGCTTGAATCAGAGTTTAGTAATTCTCTACTATAATTTTGACTATTCCAATTTTGTCCTTTGTGAAGATTGTGGAACGAAAGTTAATGTATTTACATGTGAAATGTGACAACTTAGTATAAAGATGATAAATTAATACAATAATGTAAAATATTAAAAGATTGCTATCAATGTCAAAAACGGATACTTACATTTTTGTATGATGAGACATTGTGCTTCCCATCTCATGGTAGCAAAAATGACAATATGATTACAAAATGAAGACAAACAAATCTACAAATTGTGTTAACTATAACTTTCAAATGGTGCAAACTTTTTTTTCCTAGCCAGGTTAAGTAATTGTAATGTTTATGTAATAAATGATTTCTGATTTTAAAAAGTGTATTACTTGGGTTGGTAAAATAAACTTTACCAAAATATTAACTTGCTTTACTTGAAATCTTACCAGTAAAGACTACATTGCAGTGTCATGAGCAGGGCATCTGATTTTTTTTAAAGCGGTTTATGTTATTTCATGATACATGATTTGTGAAAGCTTGCCATTCACTTAAATACAATAGGCATTATCAGATAATGTAGTTAACAAAATAAATGTTAATTGCCAAACATATTTTCTATGACCTGTCCATGGCATTGTAAAGTAGGCTTTATGATTTGAGTGTAATAAAGTGTTGCCTCGAATTGTTGTTACCTATTTGTAAAGGAATACAAGCATTTCGCTACACCCGCAATAACATCTGCTAAATACGTGTATGTGACCAATTAAATTAGATTTTTGAATATTTACCTCAAGGTTTTACCTAATTTTCCTTTCAAGTAACTTGGATGGTTTATGTAGAATAAGGAAAATTGATGGGTCAGATTGTTAATGGTGACTCTGTCATTGGCCCAGAGTTGCATTAATCGTGTGTGCCAACTGTGGTTTAGATATTTACACCTGCTAGCCATGGAGAGGCACTATTTTCTTATTCACCCACTCAAACACAAATTTGATATGTGAAACAAATCATTCTCTGACTGGAAAATAGATATCCTAAGAACACAGCGATAGTCAGTTCTGTTCAACTAAATGTATGCCACTGGATGTAAATAATGTACAAGTCACACTCATTGTACTATAATGAACCATAACAAATGTGTATTTGAAGAGATGTACAAATGTAGGAGAAGATCTCGATTAATCAGGGGGTCTAGATCTCTGTTGCAGATCTCTTGTTTTCACAAAAGACGCTAAACCCCATTTCTGTTTGCTTTGGCTTTTAGTTCGTTGCTTTGACAAAGATTCAAAACGTAGTTCTTCCATGTCTTCGTCTTTCATATCTAACTCAGGTGGGGAGATCCTCTTTGCCAAGGCCTCAAGTGAAATGCGGCATTCGATTGCAGGTTCTGTAAGACAAAGAACATGTGTTTTCAATTGGATCATAATTGGTGCTGACCTTTTGAAGCCTTCAAATTGATTTACTTCACCCCATCTTATCATCACTATACAAGTGGATGTAGTGTTATCCTATCCTAGAGACTATGGCTGTATTCAGAATGACATACTCGCTATGCCTACAACATAGTGTGAAAGTATGTGTGGCTGCAGTGTACGAAGTATGCAGGATAGTATGTTTATTTAAGTAGGGTTGACAGACCACGATGTCATACAACAATCGCCCCAAAATTGAATAAGAGCAAGGGATATCTGATTATGTAAGAATTGCAGCTCTCAAAATTAGATATATTTTCTACCACTGAGGTTGCAGAGATGAGTGCAGTACCAGAGACTAGCAGCAGAGGGCGCACATCAAGAGTACAGGATGAATATGGGGATCAATGGATTCTCCAATTAAAGTTTTTGGAAGAGCTTACAAAGTTAAGTAAAAATGTTTATGGCAACCAGGCCTCAAATGTAGATATAACACTGTAACAATGTTTAGATTTAGCCATGTATCTGTCTATTCACATTGTATGTTGTAAAACTTGCCACTGGGGGGACACACATCAAACGAGTGGAAAACTGAATGGGGTACAATGGAGCAAAACCAAGTTTCTCATGTTATGGCTAAATCAAAGTGGCTATTTATTGTATGAGAACACTGTACACTATCACATGAGTGTTTATTTATATCCCAGAAGGCATTACTGGAGGAAGGGGTTGTAGCTAACACCAAAGATATGCCCCTATTTGTCTCAGATCTGATTGACATATTTAGCAGCCAACACTTATCCTTAATGAGTGATGCAATAGTATTCTGATGTTTGAAATCAAACTGTCATGAGAATGGGAAGCTAGCTGTAGCCCAAGCTAGCCTACTAGCAAGGTACTAACTCAAGATAACTCTACAGTAAAACGACAATATTCAAAATAATACTCTAGTGATTTTAGAACAACAGCAACCTTGTCAAGAGTTTCAGACCTCTAGGTGTTGGACTAACAGTAGCATTTGGAATTCCCAGCCGGACTACATCCCCATATTCACTACGGTATGTAGTATGTTTAGTACAATGTGCATGCTCATGTAGTATGCAAGTATTTAGCATGTAGTATCCCATTCCGAACATAGCCTATGGTCATGTTGAGTGCCATTAGTTAATTGACATGATCTGCTGCATTCTGGACTGACCTTAGTTTGTTGATGGTTTCATCATGATAGCCAGTGAGGATAACTTTACAGTAGTCCAGCCTACATAAAATGATAGCATGGACCAGTTTTTCAGTGTCCAAGTGGCCGATGCATGATCTGATAAATAGAAAACAGGGTTGGCCCCAAGACTGACCCCTGTGGTACACCAGTTGACTGAGCTAATGGCATATTAGTTAATTACAGTAAACTGTGGTCTGTCGTTGGGGTAAGATTGGAACCTCTGCTGGGTAATCATTGTACTGAATTTCGAGGACAGGAAAGTGTGCTGTGCGCAATTGCTCTTGAGTTCTTCCTCTTCTCCTTGACTGGCTTTGAAACCTGACAGGTAGGCATCACAGAACTCTAATTATTAAGCTGAATATTAACTATCTACTTTAGTGTACAGTTAAAAAAATGTTTTATCCAGTTACACTTTGCATCAACAGGTATAACACATTATGCAAAACTTCTCAGAAGCATGTTTGGCCTCCTTATGTCTTATATAATCTAGTAATGATCCTGACAAAATGTTGTCACTTGAAGATCTGATACATAATTAGACATATTACAAGCCTTATCATAAGACATCTCAAAGGCTCCTACATGCTTATAACAAGTTATAAATCATTTTCACTGTCAGCTTGAAATAAAGTGTTACTGTTTATCCCTTTAGACATTATTCATTTATGATTAGTATTTACGGTTTCTATTAAGTGTTGGAAGACCACACACAACACACTCTCATTTCCTCAACCTCAACTGTTGGGGTTGGGTATCTTGTGTGACGGGTATAATTATTAAGAATAATCAGTGTTGATGGGAGGGAAGGGAGTTTATTCTTACATGCAACACTAGCCATATTTACCGCTTACGTGGCCTTTGCTACTTTTGTGCGCTTCATCCTTTTCCTCCGCATGAGGGTCACCTGAGGCCTTTTCAACCCCGCGATGAGCAGCAGCAGTCTC
Source organism: Coregonus clupeaformis (assembly GCF_020615455.1). Lineage (NCBI taxonomy): Eukaryota > Metazoa > Chordata > Actinopteri > Salmoniformes > Salmonidae > Coregonus > Coregonus clupeaformis. The sequence continues at coordinate 51,698,944 of NC_059211.1, read as the reverse complement.
GGCCGGGACTTGGTGAGCCAGCTTCTCAGTAGCGTCCCCTTGGGAAACCTGGGAGAATGGCAACAGCTTAATCCACTAGTTCATACAGCACCATTATATAAGCATGGTGTACATGATATGACCGCTAACTTCTTGAGTGTTACTGACTGCATGACTGACTATCTGCACTACAGGTTGTCAATTGTTTTAGTAATGCCATATAAAGAAGAGAAAAAATAATCTCATACAGTCATGCATGTAATTTCTCTCAGTTGAGGATTTATCTTGGAAGCTTGTGTCTCACCATGTTAACTCATATCTCATCAACTATTACTGGTTCCAAATTTAACATCAGGTCAATACATGGAAAGAGATGGTCAATACTCTTTTAGGCTTGAAGGTGAAATACTTGTTTTCTTTCTTTTAGGCAGTATCGACCTAGATAATTGCACAGATGAAATGCGCAATCATTCATAAGTACAGATGTCAATAATAAATTGGACCCAATTTTGCAATCAAATACGATATTTACGTAATCATTCATCCTGAGTAAAGGCCCTGCTGCCAGTTAATGGATTTGAAATTACCACTATTGGATCGGCTTTCACAATCATATTGCTGTCCTGAAAACTCACTAATGTTGAGGATATGTAACACCACTTTGTCAATTACCTGAAGCCCTTCAGGTGAGACTGTACAGCAAGCAGCTAACTTGTATTTTGATCAACAAGCTCTGATCTCAAGCCAAATATACTGTTAGTGTGATTTAACTATATACACTACCGGCCAAAAGTTTTAGAACACCTACTCATTCAAGGGTTTTTATTTATTTGTACTATTTTCTACATTGTAGAATAATAGTGAAGACATCAAAACTATGAAATAACACATATGGAATCATGTAGTAACCAAAAAAGTGTTAAACAAATCAAAATATATTTGAGATTTTTCAAATAGCCACCCTTTGCCATGCTGGTTAAGTGTGCCTTGAATTCTAAATAAATCACAGACAGTGTCAACAGCAAAACACCCCACACCAAAACACCTTCTCCTCCATGCTTTACGGTGGGAAATACACACGCGGAGATCATCCGTTCACCAACACGCGTCTCACAAAGACATGGCTGTTGGAACCAAAAATCTCCAATTTGGACTCCAGACCAAAGGACAAATTTCCACCGGTCTAATGTCCATTGCTCATGTTTCTTGGCCCAAGCAGGTATCTTCTTCTTATTGGTGTCCTTTAGTAGTAGTTTCTGCGGCTGGTAACTCGAATGAACTTATCCTCTGCAGCAGAGGTAACTCTGGGTCGTCCTTTCCTGTGGCGGTCCTCATGAGAGCCAGTTTCATCATAGCGCTTGATGGTTTTTGCGACTGCACTTGAAGAAACTTTCAAAGTTCTTGAAATGTTCCGTATTGACTGACCTTCATGTGTTAAATTAATGATGGACTGTCGTTTCTCTTTGCTTATTTGAGCTGTTCTTGCCATAATATGTACTTGGTCTTTTACCAAATAGGGCTATCTTCTTTTGACCGTAGTGTATATATATATATATATATATATATATATATATATATATATATATATATACACACTACTGGTCAAAAGTTTGGACACACCTACTCATTCAAGGGCTTTTCTTTATTTTTACTATTTTTTACATTGTAGAATAACAGTGAAGACATCAAAACTATGAAATAACACATATGGAATCATGTAGTAAAAATAAAGTGTTAAACAAATCAAAATATATTTAATATTTGAGATTCTTCAAACAGCCACCCTTTGCCTTGATGACAGCGTTACACACTCTTGGCATTCTCTCAACCAGCTTCACCTGGAATGCTTTTCCAACAGTCTTAAAGGAGTTCCCACATATGCTGAGCACTTGTTGGCTGCTTTTCCTTCACTCTGCGGTCCGACTCATCCCAAACCATGTCAATTTGGTTGAGGTCGGGGAATTGTGGAGGCCAGGTCATCTGATGCAGCACTCCATCACTCTCCTTCTTGGTAAAATAGCCCTTACACAGCCTGGATGTGTGTTGGGTCATTTTCCTGTTGAAAAACAAATTATAGTCCCACTAAGCCCAAACCAGATGGGATGGCGTATTGCTGTAGAATGCTGTTGTAGCCATGCTGGTTAAGTGTGCCTTGAATTCTAAATAAATCACAGACAGTGTCCCCAGCAAAGCACCCCCAAACCATAACACCTCCTCCTCCATGCTTTACGGTGGGAAATAAACATGCGGAGATCATCCGTTCACCCACACCGCGTCTCACAAAGACACGTCGGTTGGAACCAAAAATCTGAAATTTGGACTCCAGACCAAAGGACACATTTCCACCGGTCTAACGTCCATTTTCTGTATACCCTCTCTACCTTGTCACAACACAACTGATTGTCTCAAACGCATTAAGAAGGAAACAAATTCCACAAATTAACTTTTAAGAAGGCACACCTGTTAATTGAAATGCATCCCAGGTGACTACCTCATGAAGCTGGTTGAGAGAATGCCAAGAGTGTGCAAAGCTGTCATCAAGGCAAAGGGTGGCTATTTGAAGAATCTCAAATATAAAATATATTTTGATTTGTTTAACAGTTTTTTGGTTACTACATGATTCCATATGTGTTATTTCATAGTTTTGATGTCTTCACTATTATTCTACAATGTAGAAAATAGTAAAAATATAGAAAAACCCTGGAATGAGTAGGTGTGTCCAAACTTTTGACTGGTACTGTATATATATATATATATATATATATATATATATATATATATATATACAGTGGGGGAAAAAAGTATTTAGTCAGCCACCAATTGTGTAAGTTCTCCCACTTAAAAAGATGAGAGAGGCCTGTAATTTTCATCATAGGTACACGTCAACTATGACAGACAAAATGAGGAAAAAAAATCCAGAAAATTACATTGTAGGATTTTTAATGAATTTATTTGCAAATTATGGTGGAAAATAACTATTTGGTCAATAACAAAAGTTTCTCAATACTTTGTTATATACCCTTTGTTGGCAATGACACAGGTCAAACGTTTTCTGTAAGTCTTCACAAGGTTTTCACACACTGTTGCTGGTGTTTTGGCCCATTCCTCCATGCAGATCTCCTCTAGAGCAGTGATGTTTTGGGGATGTCGCTGGGCAACACAGACTTTCAACTCCCTCCAAAGATTTTCTATGGGGTTGAGATCTGGAGACTGGCTAGGCCACTCCAGGACCTTGAAATGCTTCTTACGAAGCCACATCATTGTCATGCTGAAAGACCCAGCCACGTTTCATCTTCAATGCCCTTGCTGATGGAAGGAGGTTTTCACTCAAAATCTCACGATACATGGCCCCATTCATTCTTTCCTTTACACGGATCAGTCGTCCTGGTCCCTTTGCAGAAAAACAGCCCCAAAGCATGATGTTTCCACCCCCATGCTTCACAGTAGGTATGGTGTTCTTTGGATGCAACTCAGCATTCTTTGTCCTCCAAACACGACGAGTTGAGTTTTTACCAAAAAGTTATATTTTGGTTTCATCTGACCATATGACATTCTCCCAATCCTCTTCTGGATAATCCAAATGCACTCTAGCAAACTTCAGACGAGCCTGGACATGTACTGGCTTAAGCAGGGGGACACGTCTGGCACTGCAGGATTTGAGTCCCTGGCGGCATAGTGTGTTACTGATGGTAGGCTTTGTTACTTTGGTCCCAGCTCTCTGCAGGTCATTCACTAGGTCCCCCCGTGTGGTTCTGGGATTTTTGCTCACCGTTCTTGTGATCATTTTGACCCCACGGGGTGAGATCTTGTGTGGAGCCCCAGATAGAGGGAGATTATCAGTGGTCTTGTATGTCTTCCATTTCCTAATAATTGCTCCCACAGTTGATTTCTTCAAACCAAGCTGCTTACCTATTGCAGATTCAGTCTTCCCAGCCTGGTGCAGGTCTACAATTTTGTTTCTGGTGTCCTTTGACAGCTCTTTGGTCTTGGCCATAGTGGAGTTTGGAGTGTGACTGTTTGAGGTTGTGGACAGGTGTCTTTTATACTGATAACAAGTTCAAACAGGTGCCATTAATACAGGTAACGAGTGGAGGACAGAGGAGCCTCTTAAAGAAGAAGTTACAGGTCTGTGAGAACCAGAAATCTTGCTTGTTTGTAGGTGACCAAATACTTATTTTCCACCATAATTTGCAAATAAATTCATTAAAAATCCTACAATGTGATTTTATGGATTTTTTTCTCTCAATTTGTCTGTCATAGTTGACGTGTACCTATGATGAAAATTACAGGCCTCTCTCATCTTTTTAAGTGGGAGAACTTGCACAATTGGTGGCTGACTAAATACTTTTTTCCCCCACTGTGTGTGTGTGTATATATATATATATATATATATATATATATATATATATATATATATATATATATATATATATATATATAATATTACATAACCACAAAAGGCATTTGCTAGGCTGCAAAGTTTGGGTGTCCCTTGCCCAATTCTGTGTTGTACTTGTTTAATTGCCCCCAATGAACTTGTCTGTGCATGTGTATATGCAAAGAACATACTATACACAATGTGGCTGCCGTAACCTGAACTATTGACCTTTATATGTGACCAACACTCTTGGGTTTACCATAAAGTTATGGACTGCCTATGCACACACATCAATCTCATCTCCTCTGAAACCTATATCACCAGCCTTTTATCTGTATGAATTTTAGACTAATACAATATTATTTCCTTGCTTATCCTTAAAAAATGCACAGTTTAAACACCTGAATACTTGGAGGAAACATAATTTGTTACTATGGTTGCTGACAAGGGCAAACAGCCACACGCTACTTAGAGACACAAGTACATTTTGTACACATTCTGCATGTATCTTAAAAATTTATGGCTGCAATTTCCACCCTAACCTATATGCGTCAAACTACTGAATAAACTTCATCCACATTGCCGCACACTCTGTTGCATGAGGATATCTCAAACAACAACTAGTCCAAGACAGTGGATTACACTAAACAGAAATAGCTTTCAAATCACACCTAATCAAATGGCATCTAAATTGCATTCACTTGTGGCCCTCTTCCATAAAGTAAGCCTGAAAAAGAAACCAGAACAGTACCTCAACCAGTAACACTCCTCACCGAAGCACCATAGCAACCTTACACTGAGCTCACAATCTTTGCTATTGCACAGCGGCAGATGTTAGCACAGTCTGCACCATGGGCGTGCATTTTTAGCCCTTATATATGTCCGACCTCTCGCAGCCCCACCGAGTTCTGACTGCTGAGCACGATGGAAAATATAAAACCTTCAATTGTTCGACTTTTGCTGGTTGAGCGGGGCTAAACTGGCCAGAGAGAAATCTAGCAATGTTTAGATGTGGTACGGCCTTGCTGAAGCCATTGTTGTCCCTCTGTGGGCTTGATGTTAAATGTACCAAGGGCAACATTGTTTGTTCAGTGCACCATCCCCGCTCCCTCTTCCCCCTCGCCATCACTTTTCATTAGCTTTATAGAAAGAGGTCAGGATAGATTTCCCCTTTCTCTGTCCTGTCAAGTGGTACAAGGTCAGGAGATGGGGTGTCTTCAACAAACAATTAGTTGTTTAATTTTATACCTAAATCCGCATCCTAAAGCTTTATGAGCCTCTTCAAATATCATTGTTTGATTGAAGCCTAAGCGTGAACCCTCTGAATTCTTCTTGACCTCTTGTTAACCTCTTCATGACCTCTAGATCATCCATATTGCTTCATTTTGATTTTCTGGTTAAAGTAAGTGTCCCTGTTCGTTTCAAGTAGTTGCCCAATAAATATATGTCATAGTCCTTGCTCAAAGTGTTGGAGATCCAAAACATTTCACCAAAAAGTGTGACAAATATATTCCTCTTCCATGAATTTCTTCACTTAGAACATTCCTTGTTGATAATGGATATTTCCACACCGTTGTATTTCCACATTATACATCCAGGTTGTCCTTTTCTGCTCTGATAGTGCCCTCTCTCAACTTGCAAGTGTGAGGAGATTGCTATTATGCAGTTTACAATTCCACCCCCCAACCTGAGAGCTGAAACCTTGCCATTTTGTTACTGACCAGTTGCCAATGTCCCTTGAGTCAGGTGAGCCAGATAACATACATTATTTTCTCCTGTCCGCCCTGTAGCAACTAGCAAGAAGAGCTTACTCTTAGTATCTGTGCAAATCTTAAGGCATTTACCTAATCACCAACCAGGCATACACTGTCACGCTTAGCAAATATTATTCAATAGCATTAAAAATGTTCCTCAATGGTAGCTAAAGAACCATTCATCCAAAAATGATTATCAACAAGTGGCTTAATTTTTCAATTCCAAACACTGATAAGAGTTCAAATACAGTTAAAGCCAAATAGTTGCCCTAAAATATCCATTGAGAATACGTTTTCAAAGTAGAACTACATCCTCAGAAAATACCATAGTCTGTGTTTGGCATGAAACCTACCAATATTCCACAATTACTTTCTTACAAGTTATTAGCACTTGCCTTAAATACATCAGGAGTTGAAAGGGTCTTACTCCTAACCAATAGTTGAGTTCAACTATCAAAATGGAGGTGAGGAACTCCAATTGCTGCCATTAGTATATCCACACCCAAGCTACCCCTCTTTAAAGCCACACAGTCAACTTCCACTCTTCTTTCGGCACAGGACTTACAGTACTCGTCTAAAGTCCCTACCTCTGGAGGAATAACAAACGGAAAGCAGTCCTTACCAATTGACCCCACACATTTGTTAGGTTATGCCCCCCACGTCCCTGCAAAGGCACATATATGATCCTGATAGAGTTTTTTCCCCTGACACTAGAAGGTTCAACCAGGATGCAAAAACAAATCTGCTAAATAATAGGAGGCCATGAACTCCATGTGGGAGGCATGGAGGGGGCTTTAAAAAGGAGGGTCCACTCAGCACTTCTCACTGCAAACAGCAACGGATGATCCCGGCCAGCCAGCCAATCAGGGGGTCGACTTGCCCCGTTGCCATGACATCAGGTACTTGACCAATATAAAAAGCACAACCTTTTGGACAATGTAGAAAGAGGTCAGCCAAACTGTCATATCCCCACAATAAGTGGGCACATAGTTGGATCCTCTAACTTAAGTTCACTTATATCCCCAATCTTTGCTTTTCTGGTGGAAGAATATCTGCCCATTAATGTCCAATACCTTTATTATGCTGTGCCTTGCAATTTCACTACATTCTTTTACCCGGGGGAAATATTTGACTAAAATGTTCTCTACTGGCTCAGAAGCGACACAAAAACTTGAACAGACACAGCATATTTAGAACCCATCATGCTCAGAAATGTATCCTTTTCCAATCATACACTCACTATCAGTGATGACACCTTGGTAGTAGACCTTGTGCATTTTGTAATAGAAACCACTGTAATTGTAGTGGCTACATAATGCTCTCTAGAGGGAGCTGTGGCTTCAGCCAATACTTAAGGTTGCAGGAAATGTGTCCTCAGCCCAGGCAGGAGTGGGAGGAGTAGGATTGTAATGGCATGCTTAGTTGCCAGTATGCACAGCTCAAGATAGCCTGTTTGGGCACTGCAGATATTGCCCATGAGGAAAAAAGGGGAGGAGGAGGTTGGAAGGCACTGCATTGCAGATGGTCAAATGAGAGGGAGGTAGGGAGGGAGAGCTGGGATTTCCAGAGGGATGCTGTGGGATTCCCTGTTGAAAGTCTGCAGAATATCAAATATGCCAGTCTAATGGCTCCTCTTACTCACTGCAGTTTAGTGTGTTAGGGTATGCATTTCAATTTGTTTTAATATTACAATTAATTGAATCTTATTATTTGTAGTGATCTTTGATTGAATAATTTCCCCACAATTATCCAGTGAAATTACCTTGATTATAATGGAACCTTGACTGCTTGGTTGCTTGAGAACCATGCATTCTGATTATTATACACTTCACACCTGGTTAAGTAAAATGTGACGCCTTTATTCAGTGCATTCGGAAAATATTCAGACCTCTTGACTTTTTCCACATTTTGTTACATTACAGCCTTATTCTAAAATGGATTAAATAAATAAAAATCCTCAATCTACACACAATACCCCATAATAACAAAGCCAAAACAGTTTTTTTGTGTGCAAATGTATTAAAAATAAAAAACAAATACCTTATTTACATAATTATTCAGACCCTTTGTTATGAGACTCACAATTGAGCTCAGGTGCATCTTCTTTCCATTAATCATCCTTGAGATGTTTCTACAACTTCATTGGAGTCCACCTGTGGTAAATTCAATTGATTGGACATGATTTGGAAAGGCACACACCTGTCTATATTAGGTCCCACAGTTGACTCTTCCTATAGCTGGCTGCCCGGCCAAACTGAGCAATCGGGGGAGAAGGGCCTTGGTCAGGGAGGTGACCAAGAACCCCATGGTCACTTTGACAGAGTTCCTCTGTGGAGAAGAACAACCAGAAGGACAACCATCTCTGCAGCACTCCACCAATCAGGCCTTTATGGTAGAGTGGCCAGACAGAAGCCACTCCTCAGTAAAAGGCACATGACAGCCCGCTTGAAGTTTGCCAAAAGACACCTAAAGACTCTCAGACCATGAGAAACAAGAGGTCTGATGAAACCAAGATTGAACTCTTTGGCCTGAATGCCAAGCGTCTCGTCTGGAGGAAACCTGGCACCATCCCTACAGTGAAACATGGTGGTGGCAGCATCATGCTGTGGGGATGTTTTTCAGTGGCAGGGACTGGGAGACTAGTCAAGATCTAGGGAAAAATGAACGGAGCAAAGTACAGACAGATCCTTGATGAAAACCTGCTCTAGAGCATTCAAGACCTCAGACTGGAGCGAATGTTCACCTTCCAACAGGACAATGACCCTAAGCACACAGTGAAGACAACGCAAGAGAGACTTCGGGACAAGTCTCTGTATGTCCTTGAGTGGCCCAGCCAGAGCCCGGACTTGAACCCGATCGAACATCTCTGGAGAGACCTGAAAATAGCTGTGCAGAGACAGTCGCCATCCAACCTGACAGAGCTTGAGAGGATCTGCAGAGAAGAATGGGAGAAACTCCCCAAATACACGTGTGCCAAGCTTGTAGCGTCATACGCAAGAAGACTCATGGTTGTAATCGCTGCCAAATGTATTCATCAAAGTAATGAGTAAAGGGTCTGAATACTTATGTAAATGTGTTATTTCAAAAATTTCTAATAACTGTTTTTGCTTTGTCATTATGGGGTATTGTGTGTAGATTGATGAGGAAAATGTATTTTTAAATCCATTTTAGAATAAGGCTGTAACGTAACAAAATGTGGAAAAAGTCAAGGGGTCTAAATACTTTCCGAATGTACTGTATAGTGTAGGTTTGTTACTTTTGCTCTGCTGTTGTAGTTGAATGACTCAGACTAATCAAGTATCTGATGTAGAGTGCCCAAAGGACCATAATATCTCTACAGATCTAATCAGATTAGAGAGGCTATCAGAGAAAACAAACCAATCTAATGACCATGGTTCAAGGCGACTCGAAGCCCCCCTTGCACCATACTGAGTGTGCTGTGGCACCTGGCTTTCCTGGTATTCATAGTTGGTTCGGTCCACACAGGTAGCAGATTCACAAACCACAATCTTTGCTGTGTCACTTTTCAACTAAAGGCTTGCACACATCGCACCGAATGTGGATCTAGTATTGATCTGCAGATCGTTCAGCGCGCTGTTTTAGGGATCATCTGCAGTAGACCTCAGACTGCCGATTCTACATGTAAAACCGGTGCGCACTCGGTTCGCAAATTACGTTCAGAGGTGCCAGCAAATGCTTTTGGTGTGTCTGAGCCCTAAGACTTGTTTGGGTGGATATTTAGAGTGGATCTAGCCTATAGTTACATATAACTTACTATAGCTATATACAGTATATTATACACTGTGTACAAAACAGGAACACCTTCCTAATATTGAGTTGCACCCCCTTTTGCCCTCAGAATAGCCTCAATTTGTCAGGGCATGGACTCTAAAAGGTGTCAAGCGTTCCACAGGGATGCTGGCCCATGTTGACTCCAATGCTTTTCACAGTTGTGTCAAGTTGGCTGGATGTCCTTTGGGTGATGGACCATTCTTGATACACACGGGAAACTGTTGAGCGTGAAAAACCCAGCAGCATTGCAGATCTTGACACACTCAAATCGGTGTGCCTGGCACCTACTATCATACCCCTTTCAAAGGCACTTACCTCACCCTCTGAATGGCACACATACACAATCCATGTCTCAATTGTCTCAAGGGTTAAACATCCTTAGTTAACTTGTCTCCTCCCCCTTCATCTACACAGATTGAAGTGGATTTAACAAGTGACATCAATAAGGGATCATAGATTTCACTTGGTCAGTCTTATGGAAGCAGGTGTTCCTGATGTTTTATACACAGTTTTTGTACACTGTGTATATTAGGCAACTGTTCAGTAAAGATTATCTATAGTACATGGCAAATTTAGAATTAAATATAGATTACTATAGCACTTACATGAAGTTGCTTACACTTACATGAAAAAAATAGAATTTCCCTTTCCGTTAATAATTGCTAAAACGTAGTACTTCCATTTGAAATAATGTAATCTAATACTTTATTTTTATAATTTTTTATCTCCCATTGATATCAATGCATATTTGGGCAAAAGTCAACATTTATGGGTACAGATCAAGATTTGGCCTATAGCACTATAAAGTACCAGAAATAACCAGGTAAATATTTGGTAATTTACAAGTACTTGTAAGTGACCAAATATTTGCCTGGTTATTTCTGGTGCTATATAAGAGCTATAGGCCTTATAAGAGCTAATTTCAGTAGCAAACCTTTTGCAAGACCTCCTTGGTGCTCACAGTAATGAACAAGACTTGAAATAAATGATAATCTAGTGTTTACAAGGTTATCTAGGGAAGTTACTGTAAAGGGAAATCATTTTCTACTTGTGGTTGAATGTATTTACAAGTCCTACCAAATTCAAAAATTAATCCAAAGTACAAAATAATTTAATGTGAACGTTTTACACATTTTACAAATATGCATCTTTGTGACAAGAATAGCATGTACAGTGCCTTCAGAAAGTATTCCTACCCCTATAATTCTTCCACATTTTGTTGTTACAAAGTGGATTTCATTGTCAACGATATTCAGAAAATACTAGTATAAGAAAAATTCTAACATTTGTAAATAAAAATGAAACACTAATATATCTTCATTAGATAAGTATTCAACCCCCTGATTCAATACATGTTAGAATCACAATTTTGGCAGAGATTACAGCTGTGAGTCTTTCTGGGTAAATCTCTCAGAGCTGTCCACATCTGGATTGTGCAACAATTTCCCATTATTATTTTCAAAATTCTTCAAGCTCTGTCAAATTGGTTGTTGATCATTGCTAGACAACCATTTTCAGGTCTTGCCATAGATTTTAAAGCAGATTTAAGTCAAAACTGTGTTTTAGGTTATTGTCCTGCTGAAAGGTGAATTCATCTCCCAGTGTCTGGTGGAAAGCAGACTAAACTAGGTTTTCCTCTAGGATTTTGCCTGTGCTTAGCTCCATTCCATTTATTTTTTGTTCTGAAAAACTCCCCAGTCCTTACCGATTACAAGCATACCCATAACATGATGCAGCCACCACTATGCTTGAAAATATGGAGAGTGGTACTCAGTAATGTTTAAAAAAAATAATATTCATTTAGCAGACGCTCTGGAGCGACTTACAGGAGCAATTAGGGTTAAGTGCCTTGCTCAAGGGCACATTGACAGATTTTTCACCTAGTCGGCTCGGGAAAATCGAACCAGTGAACTTTCAGTTAATGGCCCAACTCTCTTAATCTCTAGGCTACCTGCGGTTGTATTGGATTTGCCCCAAATATAACACTGTACAGGCTTTCGTCTTTTCACTCTGTAGTTATTCCACAGTAATAACCTAATCGACAATGTTGTTGATCCATCCTTAGTTGTTTTCTCCTATCACAGCTATTAAACTCTAACTGTTTTAAAGTCACCATTGGCCTCATGGTGAAATCCCTGAGTGGTTTCCTTCCTCTCTGGCAACTGAGCTAGGAAGGACGCCTGTATCTTTGTGGTGACTGGGTGTATTGATACACCAAACAAAATGTAATTAATAACTTCACCATGCTCAAAGGGATATTCCATGTCTGTTTTTTTTTTTGTTTTTTTACCCATCTACCAATAGGTGCCCTTCTTTGTGAGGCATTGGAAAACCTCCCTGTTTTTGTGGTTGAATCTGTGTTTGAAATTCACTGCTTCGACTGAAGGACCTTACAGATAATTGTATGTGTGGGGTACAGAGAGGAGGCAGTCCTTCAAAAATCATGTTAAAAACTATTATTGAACACAGTGACATTTTTACTCCTGAACTTATTTAGCCTTGCCATAACAAAGGGGTTGAATACTTATTGACTTAAGACATTTCAGCTTTTCATTTTTGTAAACATTTATAGAAACATAATTCCACTTTGACATTATGGGGTATTGTGTTTAGGCCAGTGACCAACAAATCTACATTTAATCCATTTTAAATTCAGGCTGTAACACAACAAATGTGGAAAAAGGCAAGGGGTGTGAATACTTTCCTTACTATTCATTATTAGTCCTTACAATTCATTATTAGTATTCCTCAAAATCTGAAATTCCAGAACAGTGCATACATGATAATCTAACAGTTTTAAGGTCAAGTACAAACATTGTGGTGCAATCATGCGCACAACAAACAAGGCTGCAGGAGAGACATAGAAGATGCAAAGACGGGGTTGAATCCAATAATTTGTTCACTAATTGTAATTCTTGGCGTTATTCCATGAATAAGAAAAGTGTACTCAAGGTACGCAAGGCGACCCAAGGTAAAGTTGGTCAGTTAATAAAAAGAATAGAAAGGGAAAGTGTCAAGGGCCAGCTTTGGGAGATACTGATTCCTTTTCAATGTCTTTTATAATTGGTCAAAGAAAATACAAATGCAGATGCAGTTCTCATGCATTGACTACGTTTCTTTAAATTACAAAAGTGCAACTGTGAGAATTTCCTTGTACATTATCTGTAAATGACACATACACTCAGGTCCAAAACTATTGGCACCCTTGATAAAGATAATCAAAAAAGACTGTATGAAATTAATATAAATACTGAGCTATATTGTATGCTCCAATTTTTTGTTTTATTATATTATTTAAAATTAATACAATTGCTCAGAGAACAAATGTATCTCAAAAAGATAGTGGTCAAAATTATTGCCACCCCTAAAGATTCTTATAAATAAAAACAATTAAATCTGCATTAACATTCTACTTTTTTTAAATTAATCTCAGTTTAAATAACTGTATTGTGGTCTTCCATGGCTTCCTGTTTCACTGGGGTATAAAAATGAGGTAACACTCATGTAAAATCCCTTTGACATCCATCACCACGGGAAAAGGCAAAGAACTCAAAAACGAAAAGAGACAAATGTTTGTTGACCTTCATAAATCAGGCAACGGGTACAAAAAATTGCTTTAAAAAACAAATATACCACTTACCACTATTAGGGCAACAATTAAGAGGTTTAAAACCACTGGAATAGTGGTAAACTTGCCTGGTATTGGACGCATGTGTATCTTGTCCCCACCCACAGTAAGGAAGATGGTTCGGGATGTAAAGAAACATCAAAGGGCCAAAGTTGGAGAATTACAGAACTTGGTGGCGTCTTCAGGTCACCGAGTCTTTAAATCTATAATTAAACGCCACCTCCATGCCAATAGGCTCTTTGGAAGGGTAGCCAGAAAAAAAACACTATTTGAGAGCAACCCACAATGGAAACGTCTGGAGTTTGCATTGGCACTTGGATTGGAACCTGTGCTATGGTCAGATGGCATGAAAATAGAGCTCTTTGGCCACGCACAGCAGTGGTGGGTTTGGCGTCAAAAGAAGAATGCATATGCAGAAAACCTCATACCTACTGTAAATTATGGTGGTGGATCTTTTATATTATGGCCTATTTTGCTTCCACCGGTCCTGGGGCCCTTGCTAAGGTCAACGGCATCATGAACTTTAGCAAGTACCAGAGCATTTTAGCCAAAAACCTGGTTGCCTCTGTCAGGAGGATGAAACTTGGCCGCAAGTGGCTCTTCCAGCAAGACAATAATCCCAAGTACAAATCAAAATCCACAAAGAAATCGCTAATTGACCACAAAATCAACATTTTGCAATGGCCATCTGTCTACGGACTTGAACCCCATTGAAAACCTGTGGTTTGAATTAAAGAGGGCAGTCCATATAGCGCAGACAAAGGATATCAAGGATCTGGAAAGATTCTGTATGGAGGAATAGTCTAAGATCCCTCCCAATGTGTTCTCCAATCTCAGAAAACATTTCAGAAAAAGGCTCAGTGCCTGTTATTCTCGCAAGGGGGAGGGTGCCGGATTATTAAAAACAGGGGTACCAATAATTGACCCCTATCTTTTTTTTGAGAAAACAATTATTACTTGTTAAACAAAATCTCTTTCTCTGAGCAATTGTATTAGTATAAAATATAATTTCCCCAATTTATTTGGCATACAATATAGCTCAGTATTTGTATTATTTATTTTATACACAGTCTTATTTGCTAATCTTTATCAAGGGTTCCAATAATTATGTACCTGTATCTCCTTTTACTCCTTTAACATTGCAATACAAATGCTAGACACAATATACTGTAGATGGCAATACTTTGCATATTATATCAACAGTGATGACCAGAAATGCACAAAGGTTTCATATTCGAGACATTCATATTGATTTCTTCCCATGACAATTTAAGATGGATGTTTACTAGAAACTCACAAAATATGGTTGAAAAGATGCCATGGTTTCCACCATACATTGAAAGTTCACAATCATGATTTTTCTTTCATTTTAATACCACAAGGAGAGAGCAATGGTGTAAATAACAAGCCACAATGCTTTCAAGGTATTTTTGTGCAAAAGTTGCTTTACTACACAAGTTTACAGTTAACTAGCATAGCAACATTTGTTTGGTTGTTGACTGGACAAAACCAAATAACATAACGGTTGGATGGGGTGAAA
Source organism: Coregonus clupeaformis (assembly GCF_020615455.1). Lineage (NCBI taxonomy): Eukaryota > Metazoa > Chordata > Actinopteri > Salmoniformes > Salmonidae > Coregonus > Coregonus clupeaformis. The sequence continues at coordinate 51,683,873 of NC_059211.1, read as the reverse complement.
ACGTGTACTTTAAAAATGGCTCTAACATGTATTTTTGGTGTAACTTTAATTTAGCAACATACAGTATTATAATGACCAATCCCGTTATCATGTGAGGACATTTAACACACAACAAAATCCAAAATATCCAGCTTTCCCCCTGAAATTCTACCACACATGGTATGCTTTCATATATTGTGCAACTGTGCTCACGTACATGTACCCGCTGCCATTGGGCAGTGATGGATATCCAACATAACAATCCATCATTATTTACAAGATTGTATTTTATCCCAATAATGCATTAACCTTTGACAAACTATAATGAAAGCAAATCCATTCATGGACAATGCCATTTTAGATATGTGAGTCTTCGCTGTTGCTCCACACTGCTCATGTTATCATGGTCACATCACCCCCTGCAAAGTGAAGTGCTTTGAGACCCGGTGAAAAACTCTATATAAACGCAATAAAATATTATTCCTAATTTCAATTATGAGTGCACAAACCTCCATAAGGGGTTAGTCATTTTACCACGAGAAATATGTGACCAGGTTATTCTTAAAACTAAAACAACCCCTACAAAAGTAGATCCATGGAATATCGCACAGTATGTACCTCAAGGTGCAGAGATAATCCAGATGTGCATTTTTTATCCAGATTACCCCTATATCTAATAATAATAAAAGAAGGGTAAGAAAATCCCTCATATTCATCTATACTAATCTGGGAACATCTTACTGCCCAAGTCTTCACAAAACCTTTCTCACATTTTTGAGACACCGCAGCCAGCTCCTGGATGAACTCTAGGATGTATTCACTTCATGTCCCATAGACCAATGTTTCCCAACTCCAGTAGAGTACCCCCAACAGCACACATTTTTGGTGTAGCACTGGACAAACTCACTTGATTCAACTCATTGAGGGCTTGATAATTAGTTGAATCAGGTGTGCTTGTCTGGGGCTACAACAAAAATGTGTACTGTTGGGGTTACTCGGGGACTGGAGTTGGGAAACACTGCATAGACTGACAAAACATGCAGTGTCAAGATTGTGAGAAGCTGTTGTCCTTATCGGAATCGGGGGATGCCGGTCGTGACATCTCAAAGAAACTGGATGAGCGAGAGGCCTTTCTCGAACCAGAGGTCTTTTTCGATTTGAGCAGTTGAAGCATCTCGGCCAGCTGTGCCTCCACCACCGCCATGCGGCCATTAAGAGACCTGATGTCTCCCCTAAGTTGCTGCTTCAGCTCCAGGAAAGAGGCGTGCATGGTCTGTACGGGTATAGGACAAACAACCAGCTTCCCTTCTGACTGCACAGGGCTCTGGTCCTGTGGAGTGCGGGCGTCACCCACGTTATCTAAGCGCAGGTCGCTCTTAGTAATACCGCTGTCACAAGAGTCTGTCTTCTTGAGAGACATCTCGTTATGGGACTTTGTCCTGTCCGGCAAGGTCTCCATGGACTCGGCCTTTGAAACGCTGCTCCACGACTCTGCTTTCACAACAGACTCCTTGAAACGACCCCAGCCCTTTTTGTACTTTGGCGGAGGCTCTGCGGACTTGCAGCCTACAAGGTTGCCGTTTTGGACGGCAGGGGCATGAAGCATGACTCGGCTAGAAGGCCTGGAGGACAAAGACGACGATGTGGACGAAGCTGTGGGAGTGGCAGGGCTCTCGGTCACCATGATGATGCTGGTAGAGGCGAGGACCTCCTGGACCTTGGTTTGCTCTAGTTGGACGATGCCCTTCTCCACGTCCGGTGGCTCCCCCTGACTGGCTCGCTCCGCTGCCAGTCGCGCCTCCCTCTGCTGCCGGAAGCGATGGAAGAGGCGACGGACGGGGTGGTCCGGAGGAAGGTTCAGAGGGGCCTCGTTATTCCTCTTGAGCATCTCCTCTTCCTCGCGTTTCACATCACTGATCTTCCGGAACACTATCTGTAACAAGAAAACAGAACATCAGGTTGGGATCAAGCCCATCTTAAATCTATTGGGTCCAAAATGACATTTGCTGCATTACATCTACTCAATGGGTTACCCTTGAAGTATTTTAACTTTAACTTGAAGTATTAATTTGGACACTTAAACGTTTCTAAACTGAAGGATAAGAGCATAATGTCCCTCAGCCTCCAAACATACACTACATGACCAAAAGTATGTGGAGACCTGTTCGTCAAACATCTCATTCCAAAATCATGGGCATTATTATGGAGTTGGTCCCTCCTTTGCTGCTACAACAGCATCCACTCTTCTGGGAAGGCTTTCCGCTAGATGTTGGAACATTGCAGCGGGGACTTGCTTCCATTCAGCCACAAGAGCATTAGTGAGGTCGGGCACTGCTGTTGGACGATTAGGCCTGGCTCGTAGTTGGCGGTCCAATTAATTGCAAAGGTGTTCGATGGGGTTGAGGTCAGGGCTCTGTGCAGGCCAGTCAAGTTCTTCCACACCGATCTAAACAAACCATTTCTGTATGCACCTCGCTTTGTAAACAGGGGCATTGTCATGCTGAAACAGGAAAGGGCCTTCCCCAAACTGTTGCCACAAAGTTGGAAGCACAGAATCGTCTAGAATGTCATTGTATGCTGTAGTGTTAAGATTTCCCTTCACTGAAACTAAAGGGCCTACCCCGAACCATGAAAAACAGCCCCCATTTTTCTATGATGTTTTTCGACATGGAAGGTCAGATGGTGGTGATGTCCTAAGAAAGAGGTACTGTAATTCTTTCATGAAGCAAAAGCGTGGGAACAATAAAGTGTTGGCATTTGGGAATACAGTGAGGGAAAAAAGTATTTGATCCCCTGCTGATTTTGTACGTTTGCCCACTGACAAAGAAATGATGGTAGGTTTATTTGAACAGTGAGAGACAGAATAACAAAAAAATAATTCCAGAAAAACGTATGTCAAAAATGTTATAAATTGATTTGCATTTTAATGAGGGAAATAAGTATTTGACCCCCTCTCAATCAGAAAGATTTCTGGCTCCCAGGTGTCTTTTATACAGGTACCGAGCTGAGATTAGAAGCATACTCTTAAAGGGAGTTCTCCTAATCTCAGCTTGTTACCTGTATAAAAGACACCTGTCCACAGAAGCAATCAATCAATCAGATTCCAAACTCTCCACCATGGCCAAGACCAAAGAGCTCTCCAAGGATGTCAGGGACAAGATTGTAGACCTACAAAAGGCTGGAATGGGCTTGGTGAGAAGGTGACAACAGTTGGTGCGATTATTTGCAAATGTAAGAAACACAAAAGAACTGTCAATCTCCCTCGGCCTGGGGCTCCATGCAAGATCTCACCTCGTGGAGTTGAAATGATCATGAGAACGGTGAGGAATCAACCCAGAACTACACGGGAGGATCTTGTCAATGATCTCAAGACAGCTGGGACCATAGTCACCAAGAAAACAATTGGTAATACACTACGCCGTGAAGGACTGAAATCCTGCAGCGCCTGCAAGGTCCCCCTGCTCAAGAAAGCACATATACATGCCCGTCCGAAGTTTGCCAATGAACATCTGAATGATTCAGAGGAGAACTGGGTGAAAGTGTTGTGGTCAGATGAGACCAAAATTGAGTTCTTTGGCATCAACTCAACTCGCCGTGTTTGGAGGAGGAGGAATGCTGCCTATGACCCCAAGAACACCATCCCCACCGTCAAACATGGAGGTGGAAACATTATGCTTTGGGGGTGTTTTTCTGCTAAGGGGACAGGCCAACTTCACCGCATCAAAGGGATGATGGACAGGGCCATGTACCGTCAAATCTTGGGTGAGAACTTCCTTCCCTCAGCCAGGGCATTGAAAATTGGTATTCCAGCATGACAATGACCCAAAACACACGGCCAAGGCAACAAAGGAGTGGCTCAAGAAGAAGCACATTAAGGTCCTGGAGTGGCCTAGCCAGTCTCCAGACCTTAATCCCATAGAAAATCTGTGGAGGGAGCTGAAGGTTCGAGTTGCCAAACATCAGCCTCGAAACCTTAATGACTTGGAGAAGATCTGCAAAGAGGAGTGGGACAAAATCCCTCCTGAGATGTGTGCAAACCTGGTGGCCAACTACAAGAAATGTCTGACCTCTGTGATTGCCAACAAGGGTTTTGCCACCAAGTACTAAGTCATGTTTTGCAGAGGGGTCAAATACTTATTTCCCTCATTAAAATGCAAATCAATTCATAACATTTTTGACATGGGTTTTTCTGGATTTTTTTGTTGTTATTCTTTCTCTCACTGTTCAAATAAACCTACCATTAAAATTATAGACTGATCATTTCTTTGTCAGTGGGCAAACGTACAAAATCAGCAGGGGATCAAATACTTTTTTCCCTCACTGTAGTTCATGCCTCATAGGGGAAGTTGGCACTGACTAACCAGGTTTGACTGTAATTCAAAGCTCAATCGTAGAGAGTTTGGAAGTGGTAATGTTTAATTAGATAAAATGTAAAGGTAATATTGTGCAACATCATTACTATAAACATGTGGAACTGGCACGTTAGCATCGACTAGTAGGCTACTACTATGAGGACACAAACGCTTAATGCCCTAAACATATCAGTGTGGTTTTTGTTTGTCTCATTCATTTCATTTATTTATTTATTTCATTTTGAATGGCCAGCTGGAAGCTCACGGGAACAAGAAGTCTGCATTGTGTTTATGTAACACAGTGGTCTTTATTTAGTAACACAGTGGTCTTTATTTAGCTACACAAACACAAAGCAGTAGTGGCAAAAAGTAAAGCAGCTTCCGCTCACCATAGTTATTTATTGAGGCAGTGGAAATGCAAAGTGTGGCCCCTTTTAAAATGGATAAATGTATTGAACCACATTGAAATCATGGCAGGTGACACAAAACAATACACAAATAAATAAGTAATGTATGGGGATAGGAAACGTAATCAAAAGACCATTGTTGGCTACGGTACTATATCAATAAAGGGATTTTACACTTGCACAGCTAATATTTATAATTTTTCAGACCACACACTCAGTTGGCGAATATACAATGAGCTAATTGTGTAAAGACATACGAATGCACTTGGTTAACTTTAATTGAATGAATTCCTTAAAGGCATATGAATCCCCCAGCTTCAAATTCCCTTATGCATTGCATTCGGAAAGTATTCAGACCTGTTGACTTTTTCCACATTTTGTTACATTACAGCCTTATTCTACAAATGATTTTTTTTTCTTCTCATCAGTCTACACACAATACCCCATAATGACTAAGTGAAAACAGGTTTTTAGAATGTTTTGCAAATTTATAAAAAATAAAAAACAGAAATACCTTATTTACATAAGTATTCAGACCCTTTGCTATGAGACTCGAAATTGAGCTCAGGTTCATCCTGTTTCCATTGATGATCCTGGAGATGTTTCTACAACTTGATTGGAGTTCACCTTTCTATATAAGGTCCCACAGTTGACAGTGCATGTTAGAGCAAAAACCAAGCCATGAGGTTGAAGGAATTGTCCGTAGAGCTCTGAGACAGGATTGTGTCAAGGCACAGATCTGGGGAAGGGTACCAAAACATTTCTGCAGCATTGAAGGTCACCTAGAACACAGTGGCCTCCATCATTCTTAAACGGAAGAGGTTTGAAACTACAGAGACTCTTCCTAGAGCTGGCTGCCCGGCCAAACTGAGCAATCAGGGGAGAAAGGCCTTGGTGAGGGAGGTGACCAAGAACCCGATGGTCACTCTGATAGAGCTCCAGAGTTCCTCTGTGGAGATGGGAGAACCTTCCAGAAGGACAACCATCTCTGCAGCACTCCACCAATCAGGCCTTTATGGTAGAGTGGCCAGACGGAAGCCACTCCTCAGCCCGCTTGGAGTTTGCCGAAAGGCACCTAAAGACTCACAGATCATGAGAAACAAGATTCTCTGATCTGATGAAACCAAGATTGAAGTCTTTGGCCTGAATGCCAAGTGTCACGTCTGGAGGAAACCTGGCAACATCCCTACGGTGAATCATGGTGGTGGCAGCATCATGCTGTGGGGATGTCTTTCAGCGGCAGGGACTGTGAGACTAGTCAGGATCGAGGCAAAGATGAACGGAGCAAAGTACAGGAAGATCCTTGATAAAAACCTGCTCCAGAGCGCTCAGGACCTCAGACTAGGGTGAAGGTTCACCTTCCAACAGGACAACAACCCTAAGCACACAGCCAAGACAACACAGGAGTGGCTTCGGGACAAGTCTCTGAATGTCCTTGAGTGGCCCAGCCAGATCCCAGACTTGAACCTGATCGAACATCTCTGGAGAGACCTGAAAATAGCTGTGCAGCGACGCTCCCCAAATACAGGTGTGTCAAGCTTGTAGCGTCATACCCAAGAAGACTCGAGGCTATAATCGCTGCCAAAGGTGCTTCAACAAAGTATTAAATAAAGGGTCTGAATCCTTATGTAAATATGCTAAACTTTATCAAAACCTGATTTTGCTTCGTCATTATGAGCTACAGCCTCCTGTAGCTCAGTTGGTAGAGCATGGCGCTTGCAACGCCAGGGTTGTGGGTTCGATTCCCACGGGGGGGCAGTATCAAAAATGTATGCACTCACTAACTGTAAGTCGCTCTGGATCAGAGCATCTGCTAAATGACTAAAATGTAAAATGGGTATAGTGTGTAGATTGATGAGGGGAAAAAAGCAATTTAATCCATTTAGAATAAGGCTGTAACGTAACAAAATGTGGAAAAAGTCAAGGGGTCTGAATACTTTCCGAATGCTATTTGTGCAAAGAACCAAAATACTTTGCTCTCTTGGAGATTAATTAAGTACCTTTGCATACATCTGGTACATACTGTTTTCATACCATCTCTTTAACCTAAGATACATTCAGGTTATCATATTTTTAAAGAGAAGCTTAATTCCTGCAGCTATGAGCACAAGTATGGTTTTGGAAGCATTTATTTGAAACCTTGAAATTGTATTAGTCTAAACAAGTAACTTAAATTAATTGGTTATCTCGTCACATCAGATATTTCAGATATTTCAAACTGCAAATGCAGTTTTAGCTGTCCGGTCAAACAGAGGCCGTCTATGACTAATACACATTCAGACTCTTCTCCAGAGGCTTCTCCAAAAGGCATAGACTATCCCACAGTGCAAATTACATTTGTGTATTCATGAAGCACAATCCCCTGAACAGCCAATCAGATATCTTGTATTTTTGGCAGAGCAGAGAGCTGTGATGATAACTCCTTGACCTGAGGAAGGGCTAAAAAGTAGTGCTGAGTGATTAACCAATGTCGGTACAATTATTTTAATTCCATTTTGTTCAGTTTTTTTCTGTGAGCTCAATGCGCACATTGCACAGTTTCTCTAGAGATAAAATCATATCCAGCCTGAACTGTGTGATGTAGTAGGGAGTTGAAGTTTCCAACAGGCCAATATTCTACATAGTTTAGTGCATAAAACGTGGTATTTAACTACAATGACAGTAATCCATTGTGCATCTACTTGTCCGGTCTGTGTTTCTTTTATGCCTTCTAAGGAAGCGGCAGAAGAATGCATGGTCATGAGGGGATATAGAGAACAGCTGTTGCTTCGCGAGGTGTCTGTACCTAAAATACATGTTCTAAGTGATTGACAGTTGGTATTCGTAGTCATAAAAGTATGCCTTATTTACTTAGAAGAACTAGAAAATAGTGATTTTGTCAGACAGCATATGCAGAAGCTCTATAGAGATGATGACTTGGAATTAAATAGTCATCAAATAAAACAAATGTAATATAATAAAATATTTTTAGTGTAAAGTCAAGTAATATGAATAAATGATGGTTAATAAGTGAGAAGCAGTATTGGGCAGTCACTACCATCATGAGACTTTTATTAAATCGTTTTATTCTGTTACAGCATTCAACCCAAATAATCGAAACCAAAAACCGTGATTATTTTAAATAATTGAACCGAAACAAAACCGACCTCAAAAAGCACTAATCGCTCAGAACTACTAAAAAACGAATGCAAGTGGTGGGTGCCTAAAAATGGAACGAGGGTGAATTTTCTCCTCTCTGCTTCTCAATGCATATGCTGCTATAGAAATAGAATGATTAGAATCTCCATTCAAGTCAACGATGGCATGCTGGGTGGACTGGCGGCCATTGCGAGTGTATCCATAGGAGCAAAGCAGGAAGTAAAAGCAGGAAGTGCACCCATCAATATGTGCTGTGATTTGTTGACTCAACTGACATAAAAAATTAAATAAAAACATTCCATTGCATGAGCCACATCAGTTAACATAATTTGAATGAACATTCTACATTACCACGGAAATTATTGCATCACAATACCAGGCAGCCATTGTGAGTGTACCAACTCGCTAACGACCCTTAAAAAAAAAGATTACAGTTTTGAAACTGCAGTAAAAGTGCAGTAACTGCAGTCAACTGTGGTATTTTGGATGCAGTAATTGCAGAATAACTGTGGTGTATTGCAGTTGAACTACAGTTATAATGCACTCTCACTGCAGGTACACTGCAAAAGTACTGCAGAAAAAAACCCTGTTATTTTGGACGCAGTATTTTCAGCATACTGCAGTTATAATGCACTCTGACTGCAATCTTTTTTTCATAAGGGGACCATCAGGTCGCTAATGGCGTGGGCCCGGTTGCATAAAACATCTTAAGTGTTTCCCTTAAGGAATACTTTTCCCTTACCTAAGTGAATTGTTTAAGGGCGTTGCATAGAGCCGCTCAAATATTTCCTTGGGTAAGGGCATACTTAAGGGGTTTTACGGTAGTTTGAAGGCATGTATGACAGAAAGAGTATCTGGTTACCATGGAGACTTCCTGATTCACTGAAGTCTCCATTTTATGAGATAGCAAAATAGAAGTTCTACAATCAAGACAGGATAACCAAATTCTTCAGCAGATAATAAACCACATTTCTTCTAGTTACTTTTTTCTCAACTTGTTTATATTACTTTCTAGTAGGTCAAGCTAGCTTACAGAGTAGCTATAGCTAACTAGCCAGCTAGCTTTGTAGCCATGGATTGTGCACCTTCCATTGTTTAGCTAAGTAGCTAGCTGCTTAATGTTTTCATTTTGTAACCAGAGCAGATGAAAGCAACATTCACCTCCACAAATGCTGTTTACATTGATATCCATACTGAATGATCAGTTAAGGGACCTCATGGGCACTTAACTTTTTCACTTATTTTAAGGGGGAAATTCACCTTAAAATGTTTTGTGCAACAGACTTAAATTAAAGGAAACTTTAAGGGAAAAGATAAGGGGGAAATTAACTTGAGACATTTTATGCAACCTGGCCCTGGTACTCAGTGCTCTATTGTCCCTCTAACCACATCAAAATCACATCGAACACTTCAACATCATCAAAACAGTATCGTGCTTTTAAAATTCACCTCACCGTGATAGATCAATTTGAAGAAGGAAGTTCAACAACAGGTTGAAACTGAGTGGTTATTATGGATGTTGTTTCAAAGCCTAACAATGAAATGGACAGCGCTTTCTATGATGATTAATTGAAAACACCCATATGCATATTAGAGCCTATGTATATGCATAGGCCTACAGTATGTACAGTATGAGCCCAAGACCGAAAAAAAAAAACCTGAATTAAAATAATGACTGTGCCGTTACACAATACATAGCCTACCGCATATTACGCACAACAACATAAAAACAGATTTTAAGATGTCTTTGGTGCATAATTGGTCTAACCTATACTCCAAAATTAAACAAATAACAGTAATTGCCTTTGAGTGTGGACTGTATTATTATGCATACTGGATGGACTGGTTACTTTATGCTACGCTTCAAACGTTCTATTCTTGAGTCAAATTGAATCGTGACAATGGAATAATGTATGGGTCAGGGGAATTTAAAAGGTCTTGGTAGTCTTATAATAAAACAGAGATGAAGAACAAGAGAGTAGTTAGTACATCATGCTTTGTAGAGTGGATTATTGTTGCTTGTTGTTTAATGTTATATGAAACAGCTGGTGCCTTAAGTAGAAATCATGTAGATCACTGTGTTATTAGGAAATACAGCACAAATACTGTAGTTCATCAGATTATTGTATTAGATTTAGATCTTTGATTGGTGAAAAATACATACAAACCTTATAGAGCAGGGGGATTTATTTTTTAAATCCTGATGTGTAATGTAAAAAGATCTGTCCTGTGAAGCGACAGCAGAGGATGCAGTATGGAGTATTGCAGGTGGAAGACCAGCGCTGTGCCTACTCAAGCGAGTCAGGGTCATTTCTCACACAGGAGATAATTATTGCACAGTGTGGCAGAACGGGTCCCATGCAGCAGGGCTGGGTTTCAGATCGATCAGGGGAAGGGAGAGGCCGTGAGAGGGGTGGAGAGACAACGAAAGGGAAATAAAGAGGAGAAAAAGAGAATGGGAAGAAGATGGAGAGAGAGACTGGTGATGGTAGACAATACCCACCTGGTGTTTAATCAGCCTAGGGATTCAGTGGAGGCTGCTGAGGGGAGGACGGCTCATATTATTGGCTGGAATGGAGTGAATGGAATGGCATCAAACCATGTGTTTGATACTATTCCACTGATTCCGCTCCAGCGATTACCACGAGCCCGTCCTCCCAAAATAAGGTGCCACCAACCTCCTGTGATAGGATTTGTCTTTTGATCAAAAAGTTGGTGTTACTTATCTTGTTAATAGTTATGTACTCTGTAGCTGTAGAAGCAGTAGTAGTCATCGTAGCACAACATGGAAGTGGTAGTAAGTATGTGGTAGTAGGTACTGTATTGTAGAAGTCAAGTATTGCCCAATATGATTGTGAGGGAATATGATTGTAGTGTGTTTTATCTCTGTTGGCTGGCTTCCACCATGATGTGGTGGCAACATTGCCAGGCTCTGCTTTGACTTTGCCTTTAAAGGACAACTGTCTGGCATTGGTGGTCAATATTATGAACCCTGAACTATCTGATCAGCCAGTCAGAGAAGTATGGGTTTACCTCTCTAGGGTCTAGTTCTTCTCAAGGTTTTTCTTTACTCCAGTCGCCTTTGCTCTTTGTGGATTTGAGGCCCATGCTTTTTTTTCGACCACTTCATTTGTAAAAAGTGATATACACATGAAAATGTATTGATTGAATGACTGATTACGAATTGAAATTCTTGGCGCATGGACAGTGATCGAACGAGTGACTAATGTCTCTCTGTTGTAACAATATATTCCCAGAGCTCGTGTGTTAATCTATTAAACACTTTTTGTGCAAAGCCCCTTGCTGCTGCACTCAAAACTGCAATACTGGAGGTCTTTCACACTTCCTGTTTCTCACCTTGACCTTTTGATTTCTGGTACAGAAGGGATAAAAAAAAAAAATCTGTTTCATGGTAAAGCAGAACCGAGAAGAGGATCTGACCATAGCCCTGAAGGAGTTCCCCCACTCACCACCTAGGTTACTTCCCCTTCTGAAATGTCATGTTTTTTTTTTTTTACTTTATGCAAATCTCAAGGGCCTTGGTTTGTGCAACATGATTTGGACACAATTAACAGCACTAAGGGGCAGTATTTCTAACTTTAGATCTGTGGGTTTGACAAACATTTTCATGCAAGTCTCCCATTGACATCAATGAATGATTCACGTGAAAGTAATGCATGCTTTTCTCAACTTGGAATGGGGCCCCAACTATCTAGATAAAGCATTTATGAATTGTAAACCTTCTTTTACTAGGTCAATTGATAGAACTGCGTAAAGTTACAGGGGTGAGGAGTGAGGTTGAATGAGTCATGCATAACTATTTAATTCATATGATGTAACAGTTAAATAAATGTGATATTAAAGATTCATGCATATTTGACATCCATCTTGCAGGCACTATAAGACAAGAAGTTGAAAGCAGCTCTCTCTTCAAATGTTTATATTATAATGTAGCAAATGTATGCACTCGCTGTACTGGACAGTGCCTTGCAAAAGTATTCATCCCCCTTGGCGTTTTTCCTATTTTGTTGCATTACAACCTGTAATTTAATGGATTGTTTTTGGGATTCCATGTAATGAACATACACAAAATAGTCAAAATTGGTGAAGTGAAATAAAAAAATAACTTGTTTCAAAAAATTCTAAAAAATACATCACGGAAAAGTGGTGCGTGCATATGTATTCACCCCCTTTGCTATGAAGCCCCTAAATAAGATCTGGTGCAACCAATTACCTTCAGAAGTCACATAATAAGTTAAATAAAGTCCACCTGTGTGCAATCTAAGTGTCACATGATCTGTCACATTATCTCAGTATATATACACCTGTTCTGAAAGGCCCCAGAGTCTGCATTACCACTAAGCAAGGGGCACCACCAAGCAAGCGACACCATGAAGACCAAGGAGCTCTCCAAACAGGTCAGGGACAAAGTTGTGGAGAAGTACAGATCAGGGTTGGGTTATAAAATAATATCCGAAACTTTGAACATCCCAAGGAGCACCTTTAAATCCATTATTTAAAAAATTGAAAGAATGTGGCACCACAACAAACCTGCCAAGAGAGGGCCGCCCACCAAAACTCACGGACAAGGAAAGGAGGTCATTAATCAGAGAGGCAACAAAGAGACCAAAGATAACCCTGAAGGAGCTGCAAAGCTCCACAGCGGAGATTGGAGTATCTGTCCATAGGACCACTTTAAGCCGTACACTCCACAGAGCTGGGCTTTACGGAAGAGTGGCCAGAAAAAAGCCATTGCTTAAAGAAAAAAATAAGCAAACACGTTTGGTGTTCGCCAAAAGCCATGTGGGAGACTCCCCAAACATATGGAAGAAGGTACTCTGGTCAGATGAGACTAAAATTGAGCTTTTTGGCCATCAAGGAAAATGCTATGTCTGGCGCAAACCCAACACCTCTCATCACCCCGAGAACACCATCCCCACAGTGAAGCATGGTGGTGGCAGCATCATGCTGTAGGGATGTTTTTAAATCGGCAGGGACTGGGAAACTGGTCAGAATTGAAGGAATGATGAATGGCGCTAAATACAGGGAAATTCTTGAGGGGAAATCTGGGTCGGAGGTTCACCTTCCAGCAGGACAATGACCCTAAGCATCCTGCTAAAGCAACACTCGACTGGTTTAAGGGGAAACATTTAAATGTATTGGAATGGCCTAGTCAAAGCCCAGACCTCAATCCAATTGAGAATCTGTGGTATGACTTAACGATTGCTGTACACCAACGGAACCCATCCAACTTGAAGGAGCTGGAGCAGTTTTGCCTTGAAGAATGGGCAAAAATCCCAGTGGCTAAATGTGCCAAGCTTATAGAGACATACCCCAAGAGACTTGCAGCTGTAATTGCTGCAAAAGGTGGCTCTACAAAGTATTGACTTGGGTGGGGGGGTGAATAGTTATGCACACTCAAGTTTTCTTTTTTTTTTGGTCTAATTTCTTGTTTGTTTCACACAAAAAAAATATTTTGCATCTTCAAAGTGGTAGGCATGTTGAGTAAATGAAATGATACAACCTCCCCCAAAAAATCCATTTTAATTCCAGGTTGTAAGGCAACAAAATAGGAAAAATGCCAAGGGATGTGAATACTTTCGCAAGCCACTGTAAGGCGCTTTGGATAAAAGCGTCTGCTAAGTGGCATATTTATATATATTATGCATTTTCACTTCTCTCACCTCAGATTATGCTGCAATGTCAATAGTTGCATTGAAATTTACTTATTTAAACTAGTAATCGACAGCTTTGGAGACTTTTGATCATGTGTCATTAATTTGGTTTATCAACTGGCATGAAATTAAGTTTCCAAAATAAATCCAGTCTGCATATCCCAGTATCTCTGCTAATAGCTAATTTCATTTTGTAAAGATAGATCCACAATGGATGTGTCCCTAATTATTCCCTTTTCACAACCGATCTGAGTAAACCACCCAACAAAAATAAACTACACAAATAGGAAGCTACTTCAATCCTTGTTGGTGAATCTGGTCCCGTCTCTCCAGAGTGTATGGTTCATTCATTAAACTTACGTAACATAAACCACGTTTCCAACCATAGTTTTTATGCGAGTAAAGTCATACCGTATAAAAAAAATCGCGACAGCTGTGATGGAAACAGGAAGTTTCAATACAATTTTATAATTGCTGACAGATCATTTGTTCGTTTGACATGGTGGGATCTTTTTGTGTCAATAAAATTAATTATGCGCGAAATGGCAGTGGAAATGCCTTTATGCAGTAAACTTGGAGTCGCGATGACATGGTGTGTGGACCTCCCACTACGACTTAAATATTTGTATTCGTTACATGAAAACTTAAGCGAAGATGTACATTGTGTGCACTACGTCATCACGCACAAGTCAGTTTGGTGGACCTAGCTACTGTGTCAATTATGCAATACATTTATTTCTGAAATCAATATGACTTATTATACTCATCAATATTTGACCTTATCGACATTCACTGTCTAAATGCCTAATCAGCTCGTGTTAATGCAAAGGTCTATGAAAGATGGTGGTTGTCGACAGACATCAAAAGCTATTATGATGGGCCTCCAGAATTGGCCCATCAACTGGTGTGTTACTGATTTCCATGGGCATAACCTACAGAAAGGGGCACCACGACCCTATGAATGAACCAGGGTCGTGTTCATTAGGGCACACGATAGAAAACAACAATGAGCGTTTCTAATTGGACAGGTCCAGGTAGTCCCTCCCTGTGTCAGTTAGTTTTCTTCAATTTGGTGCCTAATGATCACGGACCTGTATCATACCTCACAGCAGGTTCTAGCATTAGCCAAATCAACCCCTCTGCTTACCTAACCTAAAATGTACGGTGGATCAGTGGCTGCCTAAAGAGGCTTATGCACCTGAAAGCTTTTGTAGACTAAACAAAGCAATAACCTTGATGACAGCGAGAAACGTTGCAGATCGTGACTAACCATAATAGGATATGCGGTAAAAGTGAGTCATCGTATTAGTCAACATGACCTCTATTGACTAACATATACTCAAGTTGAATTGCATGATGACGACAAGGACAGAGGATTGCATCTTGATGAAGCAACAGCACCTTCTGATGAATAAGCTATGTCCTCCTGATGACGCTGTGTTTTCTTCAGCAAAATTTAATCAATTTCAGTACTTGATGTTTTATGGAAAATGCTGTGGGTTTTCAGTGATGTTCTCGGTTTACAAGTTATCAATTTCTTGTCTGTATTAAGGCTCTGAGTGTTTGAGTGGGTTTAAAGAGTCAATGAAGAAACGCGCTCATCACAACCATGGTTAATGGCTAGAAGTTTACAGCACTGATATTCAGATCAATAAGACGTTGCGGGCCGATTGTTAAAAAATGGAACATTTATAAAATCATAAAACCATCAATAAAACTGCATCATTAATAATAATCTGTCCAATTATGCATTTATAATATACTATTCAAAGACCATGATGATTGTCATATTGGGGGATGTAGCTCAGTTGGTAGAGCATGGCGTTTGCAACGCCAGGGTTGTGGGTTCAATTCCCATGGGGGGCCAGTATAAGAAATTATGTATGCACTCACTAACTGTAAGTCGCTCTGGATAAGAGCGTCTGCTAAATGACTAAAATGTAATGTAAAATGTAACGATCCTCGCTAATGAGCCCACCTTACCATTCCCCCCAAGTGAGTTAACCCTGTTGGAGCAATGCGTAGAGTGTCTTTAACACAAGCGACCTGGGTTCTATAATATTTTGACAAAGGCTGAGGGTGCATAGTGGAGTTTATATTTTGTTTACAGACCTTATCTTTTTACAGGTAAGGAACAAGCCAGTAACAGGTCAAAATTACAGACAAACAAAAGAGAAACAAGGACATTTTGATAAAAATGGAGGACAAGGTGAATCCATTATTGAGTAATTATTCAGCATTTGTCAAATATCACTTTGTGCAATTACATGTCCCCTGAAAGGAAATATTGCACTACGCAATACAAAGACCGGGAAAGTATTTTTAAGACACATTTCACAGAGAATCAATTATGGTGTAACCCCGTCCCCAGCTATTGAGAGCATTGGGCGGCTGTGTCTGGGAACAAGATTAACTATGGTGAAACAGCAAGGCCAGTCACAAATTAAGTGTGAGACACTGACTCGGCATGATGAAGGTAGACTCAGCAATGACATCAGTTCTCGTTTCCCTCCAGACCACTGTTTGGAAAGGAATAACTTCGGAGTCTATCCAATCATTTTGCCAATCAATAAGTTATTGGAGACTATTCAGACACAGTCAGAGAGAGAGCAATGCCCCCGGGCAGCTTACCCTCTTTCTGAGGTTATAGGTGAGCAGCAGGTTGCGGGAGAAGTGGTTGGAGAAGGCCATGTAGAACTCCAGAACTTTCTGCAGAGCGTCACGCTTGATGACGTGGAGGTCGCAGTAGGTCAAGGCCCGAACGTTGGCGCAAGCCTGGGCTAGGGTCACCTCCTTCCAGAAGATGTCCCCAAACACGTCCCCCTTTCCTGTGAAGAGAAAAAACGGGGGATATAAAGGAGAGAGATAAATAGTGAGGTGAATGACAACAAGGGAATCCCCATCCATCCACAGTGATATGAATCTAACTGCCATGAAGCTAATCTTGCAGCCTTTCATGGTAATAGAAAGGCAAAAGCCCAAGGTCATACTTCTATGCTGAAATGTTCTTCAACGCAAACTGCCTGTACAATGTGAACACACAGAAAAACAGACCATTAAAAAAAAGAGTGGGTTACGTAACTGGTATTTAAAAAATATCTAGTTTGAGACCAACGGGGGAAAATGATACACAGTGCATTTGTGATACCAATTGTAGAAGCCTTGTCGCCTACAAGGCAAACAGACAATGTACTGAATTGTAAACAACATATTGCAGCGCTTACTAATGAAAAGCTGCATCCCTCACTTCACCGAGCTCCTACTTTTCTGGAAACAGACTCCATAAGCCATGGTTATTAACACATATGCAGACTTTTTGGTTTTCACACATGAAAATGCAAATCTGTCCCTTTCCAGTGTCCAAATTGGATTGATGAAATGCATCAGACAGCTTAGGGGAGCGTTTGGCATTACAGTACAGTACAGTACAGCTTTGAGTGACTGGATAAATATAGCTTTGTGAATTAAATATACTGGAGGAAAAAAATATACTGATCAAAAATATAAATGCAACATGTAAATCATAAGCTGAAATAAAAGATCCCAGAAATGTTCCATACACACAAAAAGCTTATTTCTCTCAAATATTGTGCACAAATTTGTTTTCATCTCTGTTAGTGAGCATTTCTCCTTTGCCAAAATACTCCATCCACCAAACAGGTGTGGCATATCAAGAAGCTAATTAAACAGCATGATCATTACACAGGTGCAGCTTGTGTTGGGGACAATAAAAGGCCACTATAAAATGTGCAGTTTTGTCACACAACACAATGCCACAAATGTCTCAAGTTTTGAGGGAGTGTGCAATTTGCATGCTGACTGCAGGGATGTCCACCAGAGCTGTTGCCAGATAATTGAATGTTAATTTCTCTACCATAAGCTGCCTCCAACATCGTTTTAGAGAATTTGGCAGTACATTCAACTAGCCTCACAACTGCAGACCACATGTAACCACGCCAGCCCAGGACCTCCACATCCGGCTTCTTCACCTGCGGGATCATCTGAGACTAGCAAACCGGACAGCTGATGAAACTGAGGAGTATTTCTGTCTGTAATAAAGCCCTTTTGTGGGGAAAAAGGCTGGGCCTGGCTCCCAAGTGGGTGGGCCTATGCACTCCCAGGCTCACCCATGGCTGTGCCCCTGCCCAGTCATGTGAAATCCATAGATTTGGGCCTAATTTATTTATTTCAATTGACTGATTTCTTTATAGTAACTAACTCAGTAAAAATCATTGAAATTGTTGCATGTTGCATTTATATTCAGTATAGATGGGGGAGTACTCTTTATTTTAAAAACATGACATTTATGATTGAAGTTTACTGTTTTGGATCAACCAGTCCCTCACCACAAACAAACAACTGTATACAGCATTAAGGGTTATTTGCATGTGGAAATGTTGCATAATGACTGTTAGATGTATGTAGATATCCACCTAAATAAATAATTACTTTTGGGTACGTCCATCATGAGACGGCCATAAGCAATAAGTAGAACGCTACATACTCCAAGAAATATAAAAAATCTCACCTTTTCTAGTAAAAATGTATTGCTGAGCTGTACTCACTTTTGAAGACACAAGCTCAATTATATGAAATATGAAATATATGATTTAGTTCCTATTCAACAAAACTTAATGAATAGGGCTTGAAATGACTTACATGCTTTCTTAATATAGTAACAACCAATTTAGAAAACGACTAAGAAGAGTTCACCTTATAACTGTAAAATAGATATGATATTTAGTGACACCATTTGGCACCGTTTCATAGAACTGGCGACAGAAAATGTTCTGCCCTGCGTCCTCTGAGTGACGCAGAGACGCCATTCACACATCAGCCGAATCGTTACAACTTCAGCTTTAAGATTGAGTCTGTCTGTGATGAACACAAAGCAGTTATGTTTCACATCTACAAATAATGTTCGTTTTTTAAAATTAAACTCGTAATAAAACAATTTGTGTTTATCGTAGAGCAATGGGAATACTTTCTTTCAGCACAGAAGCTTCTTAGCTCTCCAGTGGTATAAGGCATGTCAGAGTGCAACGTGTCCTTCCACCACAATTGATGGACAGTCCAACCAGCGAATGAAGGTGTAGTGGGACTTCACAGCTTCAAGTGGTGTCAAATTTTACATTGGCACGGCACTTATACTCCCGCAACCGTAAGAAGCAGGGCTTTAGCCGAGTGTACGGTGTCTACAGACACATTTATTATTGAAAATGACAGTCGGAATGCAGAACCAGAACCACGCTACTCCCAACTTTAGGGGAGTTTACATCCAAGAGTTAAAGCGTCAATCAGCAGTAGAAAAAATAACAAAGTTATTCCCCGCCCCTGTTTCGGTAAAAAGCTGAGGGATGGGGCTGGAGAAATGTTACCGCTCTCAAATTCATAGACAAGCTATGGATGCAAGGACTGACCATCCATGATATAACAATTATAGTTTTAACCATGTTTTGAGGCTATATAGTGTTTGTTTGGATTTACTTATTTTACAAACATTGAACTTAAACAAGCTTATATTTTGGGATCTGATGGGGTACGACAGTTGAACTAAGCTCATGAGGCATTTATAAAAGTTATATTGTTCAAGAATAAATGGGTACATATAATTGATTTATAAGTCAAAAACTGGATGTAGCAGCTGCTGATTGTCCCATTAAAGGGACATTTCACTCAGAAATGAAAGTTGTCAGCTGTTTTCAGGCCTAGAAAGTAGAGTAATGTCAAGATGAAATAACCTCCCACAACATCGGTTGTGTAGATACCTCCCAAACTAATGGAAAAGATAAGCAATGTCTAATTTCCTGGTTTCTTTCAGTGCTTGACTTTTCATTCATTTGGGGTGGAGGAATACAGCTGGACCTACACACCCGACGTTGTCACGTGGTTTCATCTTGACATATGGACTTTAGAGGTCTGAAAACATTTGACAACCTTGGATTTGAAAGTGAAATTAATGTCCCTTTTAGATTAATTAACAGACAAACAGCTTGTCATTGTGTCACCATGGCTTGCTTTTTGGGAGACTCTTTCTGCCCTTGGATGATACTTGAGATGATATGTGAAAAATGGGTATGACAAGTCAAATTGAATGGACTCAAGCCACATCTGGCACAAATTGCTTTAATGACATGTTACCCATACTAACCCAATGGGAAGAGGATATTTACATAGTCTTATTGACACTGTGAATATTAACACAGGCTTAGGCCCTATTCCCACTACGAGAGATGGAGAGTCTGAGGAGCAGATTGGCGAAAGATATACACTTTTCAATTCACATTACATCCTTGCCTTACCTTTCGTTGTGGCTGGCAATGTGACATTCTTGGTCCGCAGCTCAAATTTACCATAAATATCACAGTAGCCATTAGCCAGTAAGCACAAACTATTTAACAATCCAAGCAACTTTTCTTCTAAAACATACTACAATATTGAATAATGAAACCAAACCATATTACACTCTTGAATAATGCAACAATCCACAAGCATATGCAGACAAAGGACTTATTTTCTCATCCGTACACATTAAATTAGCTGACAACACACAGCTAACTCCTGCTAGCTAACATTAATATGCATCATGAACAAGTAACGTTAGCATATAAATAATGAAAGTTTACCCCTCCCATACGAATATAAATGTAAAGTAACGTTATCATACGTGTCATTCATATTATAATATAGGCTACACAGCTAGGTAACATTAGCTAGGTAAACAAAATAATTTCTGCATTCTTACAACCGTGCTGGCTGTAGCGGAATGCTGACGTTTAGCTGAACCATAGCTAGATAGAAGCTCTTAGGCTTACACTATTGTCAAAGTCGCGTCAATTCAAATCTGGTATTAGGAACAAAAGGGGTCAACACGACTTCTAAGATATACTAGTTATTTTAATTAATGCAAAAACCTTCAATGGTAAATATGATGTTTCGTATACGGGCTCTCTGAGATACCTCGCAGGGCACCCCAGAGAACTAACCCATTGTTCTGGGTTCTTGCTCAAATACTCTGACAGAGAGAATTTCCCACCTCTCTGCTGACCAATTAGAGTAGAGACTTGAGCGTGGTTTAGACTTACTCAGTCAATCCGTTGATGCACTCCTGTTGCCAGGCATAAGTCCATATCATAACAACCTGTCATAGTGAGAAGAGCCAGCTCCCTTAGACACCATTCCTACGTCCAAGGAAGGTTCACAGATCACAAAGAACCAGTATATTCCAGCATCTGGAGACACAAATCCCTATCTCACTTTACCCCCTAAAACAGCTCTTCACATCAATCACAGCTTGCCAGGTGTCACAACCTACATTAGCCCAGTCAAGAATGCATTCTTTCTAAGTTAGTCATCCCATCAATCCAATTATTAGAAAATAGAACCCAACACTAGCTACCATATTAAAGTTACCTTAGAACAATCCAGGCTTAATTTGATCAATATCATGGAAGTCATTATTTTAGGTGGTTGGCCGAAGCCGAAAGACGTCGAGGGAGGATCTGATTTTTTGTATATGACCGTAAAACATTATTATTATGACTATAACACATTCTTATGATGACTATAACATTTGTTGCTATAACATTTGTTGGCACCTTCAATTCTTGCACATGTTCTCTTAAGAAGTATATTTCACCACTCTGTCTGCTCATGCAAATTTGCCCAAATGCTCAACTTGGAACCAAATCAGAACTCCCGTACATACCCCTTGTGATGACCGCAGCCAATGGCCTGCATCTATCTACGATGTAAACAGAGCCTCTGGTGAAAACACGAGCTGCTGTCTGATGAATAGGAATATAGCTAGCTCCCAAAGACCGAAATAAGAAAAATATCTGTTTAAGTGCACTTCAAATATGCAAAATGCAATACGAATTGTCTTGATCGTATGAAGAGGTAACTCCGTTGACCATTTAGCCAATTTATTGAAAGCTAGCCAATGTTAGTTTGACTAGCCTATCCAGCTACTGTAAATGTCAATTTGTGTTTCATTAGATATCTCTGTCAGTATATTCAATTTTTGAATCATGTTTTGGCCTGATTATATGTATAATTTCATGTAACTAGCTGCAGGCTTAAAGAAACATTCAATCATATACTGTGCGTAGAAACCCAAATAAAAGCATGTAGATAGAAAGATGTGTGTCATGTATGCTAGAATGTTTTTTTTTTAAGGACAGCTACATATAGCATAGCCTACACATATAGCATACCTTGCAATACAATCTTCTCTAAAAAACAGTTGTACAATGTGCTCTGCAATAAGATTTCTAAACCAGACGAGTTCTCAAATAGCAGCTGCCCAATACCATGGTGGGCATGCATAATGTTGGATGCATTGTAATATAAGGTATGAACAATGATAAAGATCCTGTAGGCTTATAGAAAAAGCAGTTGGGAAATTAATATTTGTTTAAAATACTAAAATGTTCAGTGAATGCGAGTATATTTAGGTGGTTTAAATGATTCACTTTCCTACACACCTTCTAAAAGTTGACGGTGCCAAAACATGCCAATCCATTCATTATTCTACTAACTATGACTGAGTGTGAGACATGTTTTCCATAATCTAAGTTTCATGCATATACTGTACATATGAACAAAGACCACCATTACAAATAGTGTTTCACCATTTATTGAGTACGGAGACAAATAGCAAAGGTGTCTCGGGCAGTATTTGAAGTAATATAGTGTAACCTACCAATCAATGTATATCAAGTGCCGTGGAGGGAACAATCTTACAATGTTGCAGTCCAGAAATGAAAGCTTTAGCATCTATGCCAAAAGCCTGGGCCTCTGATGGAGACTGTACAACTGTCATCATGGCATGCTTCAGTATTCCCCCTTCTCTCTAGGAGCATTTGTGTGCCCAGGCCCCATAGGCATATCGAAAGGATCCCACCGTGGTCACCAATATAGCTGACCGATGTAGAGCAGGACAAGTGCCTTAGCAGAATGCAATCTAAAGCTTGTGTAGTCCAGAGACGAGAACTCTACCATCTATGGTGAAAGCCTGGGCTCCTGACGGAGGCAATAGAATTCTCCCTACTGCATGTTACAATAATAATCTATTTGTCACCTGTTAAACTGAATCTAAACTGAGATACTCAAACAAGCATGTGTATCTGTAGTTGGTGTTCTTTAACTCTGAAATGCACTACACTGTGTAAGACAAAACCCACAAAGAAAAGACAACAGACAAATGCATATGTGGTCTCAATGTCTAAATAGTGACGGCAGGGCTAGTTCAAACTGCAGTAAGATAGTTCTCCTCACAGGTGAGTGAATCAGCCCATGCATGGTGAATGGCACTTGGTTGATCTCTTGGAGCAGGACACAGGAGAGCTGAATAGATCATGTGAGACAAAAGTGATAGACAAGAATTGATCAAACAAATCATAGCAAAGGAATGTAGTTTGTGAGCTAGAAAATGAACATCCTGACAGTCTGAGGCAGGGTGCTCTGCAATCGTCCTACTCCAACTATTGACAGGGATAATGTGGCATTTCTTATTAGTCAGTATGAATGAAATGAGTTGGTCCTGCCTTGATGACTGTATTAGATTTACACTACTGTCCTATAGATTTTTGTAGTCTTAAATTATTACTTGAAATAAACTGATAGCTAAACGCTCCTTGGCTCAGAATGACATGCTAGCTAATGATAAAGCTATCTGCTTCTGCTAGCTAGCAACATATCTACTTGTTGTAACTAGCTAGCTAACTAGCAAGCTAGCTACATTACCAATGTTGCTGTGTTCTAAATTGGGGGTAATTTTACAGCTTGCATTGATGGTATCATGTTTCTATAACTCAATAGTTAGATTACAAAAAATACAAAAAACACTTTACCTGATAGCAGTGTGTCAGACTGCGATCTCTGTCGAGGTTTCACCAGCTGTTTACTACCTTTAGATATGGACAACGTGATTGGCAGACGTGATCAGCAGAGATAGTACCATGGATAGTACACAAGTTTTGATTTGTTCACTGTTTAGTACTCGCCGATGTTTGCCTGTCCAGCTAGTGAACATAAAAAGTTAGTATTTACAAAAAACATGTGCAAGAATTGACATTACCAACCAACGGAAATGTGTTCAGAATAAATATATATACACAATATGTAAAAACCAGCTCCTCCTTCGACAGAGATCGATCATCTCGAAAACTAAAGCATAGCTTGCTGCAGCCCACCACCTATATGAGGTAAAAGCAAATTGCGACTGAAAATGATAATTCTGTTTACATTACACTGCTTACAGGGGGGCAACTGTTGGGAGAGTGTCATGTGCTACTGCCGGAGGTAGCAGTCGAAACGTGACAAGCTCGCAAGTTTACGTCCCAGTATATGTGTAACCGAGGGTATTACTGCAAAAAGTCTAGTAAGTGTGAAGACCCTCTTAGTGCGGGATAGTCCCCTGCTCATTTCTTAAAGGTTAAGTCCCTGCTAGAGGGAGAGCGCAATCCAAATATTTATCCCTCGTGTAAATACACGCTCCATCGTGATAACCAGTCTTTTCGCTTGACGATTTGAAGGAAAAAACAATCCCCGAAAGGATGCAGAGAGCAGCCCTAGAGTATTGTAAATTCATCATCCCACTTCCTACCAGCGTTTTTTTGTCACAGTGACACAGCTAATCTCTGTGAGGATGAGTTATCAGACCATCATGCATGTGGCAGAGGGCTGACTCAAGAGTGCCCCTTCTCCTCCCCCAATTCGTCTGAAGGAACCAAGAAAAAGGTTCTCTGTGTTGTAAATCTATTTGGAAGACACTACATGAACACAGCATAATACCTGCAAAAGCAATTTCTATTTTTCAAATGCTTATATCACACAAGCATTTGAAAATAATATCAACCACTACAGGTTGACACAAATATGGCATGTTTGTTCCAATACAGTGGGGCGGCTAAGGAGAAAAACTTTGACTCACTTGTAATAGAGCAGGTGTTTCAATTCTGGTCCCGGAACCTCCCTAAACTGAAAGTATTTTTCCTAGCCCAACACTATAACACCTGATTTACCTAATCAACTAATCATCAAGCCCTTGTGGTTGGGATTTGGTGCAATAGTGTTGGCCTAGAACAAAACCTGTGTAGCCAGTCTGGGATGGCCCCAGTAGCTGAATTGAAAGCCCACGTTTTATAGGAAGAGAGGTTACTGAGACAAAGCTGCCTGTTACGAGTGCCTGTGCATTGCTTCTGAAGGTATTAGGCATAGCCTATGGAGGTGCTTACTTTAGACCAGGCGTCTCCAACAGGTAGATCTAGCAGAAGAGAGATTACTGAGACAAAGCTGCCCGTTATGAGTGCAATGAGTTCCATCGCAAACTATCATAAACATAAAGCTTCCAGCTACTATCCAATCAAAGCCACATTGACATTATCCCACCCCTGGTTAGCCACTATTACTTAAAAGACCAAATGTAGCACAATATCTGCCAATTAATTTCCAGCAATATTGCCCGTGTCTGTTTGGTGCGCGCATTTGTCTATCACTCCATAGGCTTTGTAGCCAGTTAGTGATGCTAGTATTGATAACTGTCTTGTGGGGAGCAGAAAGATTTTCCACAAAAACCTTCTCAATTAAATGTTTACTGCAAAGTAGACTTACCTGACAGAAAGATATGATTGTTTTGCCGAGTTATCAACAAAAAGTGGTTTTGAGCGATGTAAGTTAAAAGTTTAAAAAACAAACCTGGAAGTGTTTTTCAGTTGTAGAGTTGTGTTTAGTTGTTTAAGGTTCAAACATATGTCATTTTCTTAACCCATCTAGTGACTCAATTAGAATTATGCCTTAATCAATTGACTTGATGGATCAGCTTCTCACATAAGCTTTTCTCAATAGTGGTTAAAAATATCTTTATGATTCTGGTGATCAATTACCTTATGTCAAGCCATGGAAATGTGATAAGCATGATGGATTTGCGGTTTGTGAAGAGAATAAATATGTTTATTCTATCAAGACACAAGGAGCGCGCATGACAAGGATTGCTGGAGCGCACCTGATTGGTAGGTATAAACATTTTTAAACAATTGTGAAAATTGTGAAAAACATTCCTATTAAATTCAGATGAGAAAATGATGGTTAATATAGCTATTATGTAATCCATTTTTGTCCAATGTAATATTGTAAGGCAAAATATTAAGGTGGCGCAACATTACGATGTTGATTTTACATTTATATACAGTGGGGAAACAAAGTATTTAGTCAGCCACCAATTGTGCAAGTTCTCCCACTTAAAAAGATGAGAGATGCCTGTAATTTTCATCATAGGTACACATCAACTATGACAGACAAATTGAGGAAAAAAATCCAGAAAATCACATTGTAGGATTTTTTATGAATTTATTTGCAAATTATGGTGGAAAATAAGTATTTGGTCACCTACAAACAAGCAAGATTTCTGGCTCTCACAGACCTGTAACTTCTTCTTTAAGAGGCTCCTCTGTCCTCCACTCGTTACCTGTATTAATGGCACCTGTTTGAACTTGTTATCAGTATAAAAGACACCTGTCCACAACCTCAAACAGTCACATTCCAAACTCCACTATGGCCAAGACCAAAGAGCTGTCAAAGGACACCAGAAACAAAATTGTAGACCTGCACCAGGCTGGGAAGACTGAATCTGCAATAGGTAAGCAGCTTGGTATGAAGAAATCAACTGTGGGAGCAATTATTAGGAAATGGAAGACATACAAGACCACTGATAATCTCCCTCGATCTGGGGCTCCACGCAAGATCTCACCCCGTGGGGTCAAAATGATCACAAGAACGGTGAGCAAAAATCCCAGAACCACACGGGAGGACCTAGTGAATGAGCTGCAGAGAGCTGGGACCAAAGTAACAAAGCCTACCATCAGTAACACACTA
Organism: Coregonus clupeaformis; assembly: GCF_020615455.1. NCBI lineage: Eukaryota > Metazoa > Chordata > Actinopteri > Salmoniformes > Salmonidae > Coregonus > Coregonus clupeaformis. The sequence continues at coordinate 51,657,446 of NC_059211.1, read as the reverse complement.
GGCCGCCAGGGACTCAAATCCTGCAGTGCCAGACGTGTCCCCCTGCTTAAGCCAGTACATGTCCAGACCCGTCTGATGTTTGTTAGAGTGCATTTGGATGATCCAGAAGAGGAATGGGAGAATGTCATATGGTCAGATGAAACCAAAATATAACTTTTTGGTAAAAACTCAACTCGTCGTGTTTGGAGGACAAAGAATGCTGAGTTGCATCCAAAGAACACCATACCTACTGTGAAGCATGGGGGTGGAAACATCATGCTTTGGGGCTGTTTTTCTGCAAAGGGACCAGGACGACTGATCCGTGTAAAGGAAAGAATGAATGGGGCCATGTATCGTGAGATTTTGAGTGAAAACCTCCTTCCATCAGCAAGGGCATTGAAGATGAAACGTGGCTGGGTCTTTCAGCATGACAATGATCCCAAACACACTGCCCGGGCAACGAAGGAGTGGCTTCGTAAGAAGCATTTCAAGGTCCTGGAGTGGCCTAGCCAGTCTCCAGATCTCAACCCCATAGAAAATCTTTGGAGGGAGTTGAAAGTCCGTGTTGCTCAGCGACAGCCCCAAAACATCACTGCTCTAGAGGAGATCTGCATGGAGGAATGGGCCAAAATACCAGCAACAGTGTGTGAAAACCTTGTGAAGACTTACAGAAAACGTTTGACCTGTGTCATTGCCAACAAAGGGTATATAACAAAGTATTGAGAAACTTTTGTTATTGACCAAATACTTATTTTCCACCATAATTTGCAAATAAATTCATTAAAAATCCTACAATGTGATTTTCTGGAATTTCTCTACTCATTTTGTCTGTCATAGTTGACGTGTACCTATGATGAAAATTACAGGCCTCTCTCATCTTTTTAAGTGGGAGAACTTGCACTGACTAAATACTTTTTTTCCCCCACTGTAAATGTTGTATGTTTCATTTTTTTAAAGTAGCTCTCGTGCTAGAAAAGGTTGGAGACGCCTGCTGTAGACCTACAATGCCTTTTAAATAAAAGTGTGACCAAGTTCTCTTCACATCAGGTCACAGATAACAGAGCTTCAGTAATACTCTCAAAGTAGCATTTCAGAAAGTGTCCTCTTCTCATGTGGTTGAACACAACAGATGTAGGATCTTAATTTGTATGATTTTTTTATTGTCACATACTGTACACCGGATAGGTGCAGTGAAATGAGTTGTTTTTACAGGGTCAGCCATAGTAGTACGGCGCCCCTGGAGCAAATTATGGTTAAGTGCATTGCTCAAGGGCACATCAACAGTTTTTTTTTACTTTTTGGTTACTGGCCCAACGATCTACACTAGGCTACCTGCCGCCCTGTTTGACCACCCTGTTGCAGGAAAACTTTCCTGCAATGCGGACATTTTAAACTTGTAGTGTATGAGGTTTAAAAAAGGCTTCTGAAGTTTGTAATTTCCACTTTGAAATTACAGACTCGATTTTCAGACTGGATTTGTATCAACCCCTACAAAAACAAAATCCATCTACACCTTATGGAACAGCGGGGACTGTGAAGCAACACAAATATAAGCACAGACACATGCATACAAACACACGATAACATATGCACTATACACACACGTACACATGGATTTTGTGTTGTGGATATGTGGTAGTAGAGTATGGGCCTGAGGGCACACACTTAATATGTTGTGAAATCTGTTGTGAATGTATTATAATGTATAACTGCCTTAATTTTGCTGGACCCCAGGAAAATAAGGGGGATCCATAATAAATACAAATACAAAATAATTCACATTTCCTGTTGCTGCAGTATTATTTTCCTTCTGTAGCAAACTGGCTCAAATTAAGATCCTACATCTGTAAGTCAACTCCACAGAGATTCACACAAAGCTGATTTTGTTTATTACAGTTAAGACTACTACTGTTTTCACAACATTCATTTCTGAAGAATAATGGCTTCATGAGAATCGCTCTAAGGGGTTGCACAGATATTGTCACAGCGCTTATGAAAGTAAAAAGCACCTGACTATAAAAAAAACTACTTTATGCATAAAAATAGAGTTTGCTCAATGTTGACCCTTGAGCATACTTCTTGAACAGATTGTATAGGGAATAGAGACGCTTTTATTCACTTTTCATTAAAAAGAAGCACAGATGTCATTTGCTATTTTGAGGCTGGCTTACGCTTTAAAGCAGCAGACCTGAACCCACATCAAGGGGTGGATCTCAGCAATCAGAGTCTCTAGTGTCTCCTTGAATACTAATGTGATGCAATACCTTACACAAACAGGAAACATGTGTTTTTCAGCGCAATCCACTTCACTCCAAACTCAACTTCATCAAATGAGCAATAAGCCAGGTCCATCAATGCTCTATACATTTAAAGGTCACTATGCCTAATATCGACACGAAAACACACAATTTTAGTATACAAATGTTTTCGAATGTCAGATGTTATTGACTATACATACAGATACCAAAGATGGCCTCTTGGCCATGTCTCCCACTGGTCTTTTGCCCTCAATGGCACTTCCTGGATAAATGAAGGTTTAAGGATTAAGAAAAAATAAACCCTCACCTAATATGGCCACAACCTCATCGTCCTGGATGACCTCCAAGGATCCGGATACCACGAAGCAGAGGCTGTCTACGCTTTCGCCCGCGTGGTAGATGAGGTCCCCGGGGGCGCTGTGGGTGGTCTGGAACTCCATGGCCAGGGCCCGTAGGCACCCATCGCTCGCCAGTCGGAAGGCTGGGTGCTCCTTGAACACCTTTCTGTTAAGATGGACACAAATGTCCGCCCGCATGTCCTTGGGGCAGATCTGCAACACCTGCGGGAGACGAAAGCTACATACAGTAACTATTGAAAGATAGGTAATATGAGTTTTTCTACATTGTAATGGACACGGTAAACCATTAGTAGGTAGGTTGCTAGCAGGTTTCGCCTGCGGTACAGTAAAGTCAGCCTGTGCTCACAGAGGATGTGAAATGATAGCCTACAATGACTTTGCTCATGATCATGCACGCCGCAACGACATGTAACTTTAAGTTCCTTGAATTTTCTTTCGCGGGTGCCTTTTCATTATCTGGATAGACACTTGTGGTTTCTAGCTAACGTTACACCAATCAAAGCAGTGGAGCGTGTAGTGAAGCAAAACTTTAGCGGTCAAAACCATTCATCTTGGGGCGACGGGGGGAGCGAGTTTGCAAAATACTATCATACAGTATCATTCAATTATACCGTTTTATAAAATGGTCACATGTATATATTTTTAATAAAGAAAATAAGTGAAATGTGACAAAGTGGCGGTGCAAATAACACAAGTTTGCACCCCCTATTTTAATTTGCTGCATGGCTCAGGCAGCCAAGTGGCCACAAGGCTGTTTGGCTCATCGCAGTAGAGAAGAGTAATAACTTTGGTTTCTGATTAATAAACAATGCCATCCTGATGGGTGGTAACATTTTTTTAAAAACAGCCCTGAAATGTAGGCTGAAAAGAATTTGTATGTCATATCATGGGAAAAGACACCGCATTCACACGGATTTGCATGAAGTGGGCAGTTCGGATTTGTCACTTCAAGCCCAAATATATCATACTTCGACTAAAACGATGACTTATTAACTTAAATTGTTGTGCAACATCATGGGTAAGCTCTGGCTATAGTCTTTTAGCTCGAAAAAGTTGATTTCTACTGGTGTGGGCGTTTAGAAAAGGCTTGAATGAAATGACAACAAGTTGAAAATAAGCTAAAACCTCCCCCCAAAATAATTATCCCTTTAACATCAACTTCAAAAAGGTGAATCTTTGCAAATGTCAGTCTCTCCCTGTTCTGGGAATAGAGGGCCTATTGCACATGATTACCTCTGCACCTCCTATTGTGTTAAATGTTAAAAGGTCATACCCAACAGGATTTTGCAGGACCAGGTAAGTAATAATAATAAATAATAATATGCCATTATGCTTTTATCCAAAGCGACTTACAGTCATGCGTGCATACATTTTTTGGTGTATGGGTGGTCCCGGGGTTCGAACCCACTACCTTGGCGTTACAAGCGCCGTGCTCTACCAGCTGAGCTACAGAGGACCACTAATTTATGAATCATTCTAATTTAGTATGAGCCAGAATACAAATAGGACCTGTAATGTTGAAAAATGACAGTAGATGACAGCACATCAGATTGTATTTGTAGTTCAGTATGAATCTATTCCCTTTTGACATAATAGAATAATACCATAATAATAATAAATTGTAGGGATGTGCATCATTCCCTTTCAAGACGATTCTATGCGTATCTAGGGACATGGGCTCCGATACGATACAGGAATGAGACGTTTTAGTTTGAAACGATTTAGTGCGATTCGGTTGAATTAGAGAATTAATCGATGCGATACGATTCGATGCACTAACATTTGTTGCATAAACATATTCATTTTCCATTCTACATTAAAAACTGCTGCTGATGGAGCTCATGAGCTGGGCCTCTCTGAGCTGGATCTGTCTGAGTTGATGTGTACGTGTGTGTGTAAATTATGCATGTCTATGGTGTATACTATGTTGGCACCTAATCTGAGCCATAAAGGAGACTAGGCATCTACCACCCCACTATCAGATTGCAGATTAAGTGTTTGACCTAGTAATGTACATGTATCGATATTTATCGTTAACAAATTAGCTATGACACAGCCAATAAATATATAGCACAATTTTGTATTTGACACCCATCTCAAAATCAAATGGTTTTGACCGTTTGGAAGTGTAGTGAGTTTATTTTCTCCTCTTGCTTTAGCCATGCAGTGCGCCTCGCAAAAGTGATTCCTCGTTTTGAAATGATTAACTTTACCCTATATGCAGGGGCGGTGTGTTCATTAGGGCGATATGGGCGACGCACTGCCAAACGGGAAAAGGAAGGGATTTTTTTTCTAATCAATTATATCACGGCAACAGTAGTTTTCAGTGTTCTAATCTAGACGTCTGATCTGCCACTAAATGTCCAATCAGGCTAAAGTCGTGCTTCAAATGGCCCCACCCCTTTTGGGGCGATTTCAGTCAGGTTGAAAATCGCCCAGGAGTCTCTCATAGACTATCATGTAAAATATTTTTTTTTTTCAAATATCAGAGCTTTCAAAACAATCTCTATGGGTTCCGGAGGGCTTGCACTTACGCGCTTTCGTCATACGTAACATAAGTAACCATGAACATAACTAAGAAAAGAGCGGGTAGCAGCGTCAATCAATTCACGTACAACTGTCAAGATGGCTAGCTTTGCGAGGCAAAGATGAAACTGAGGGCTCCACCAACCCTGGTATTTTTCTTGGACTTGTCAACTTTGTGGCACAATTAGATGAGGTGTTTGATGACCATCTTAAAAATGCAAAAGTTTTCAAGGGCACATCAAAGACCATTCAAAACGAGCTACTGGAGTGTATGCTAGCGGTCATGAGGGAACATATTGTGGAGGAGGTGAAGTCGGCGAACTTCGTAGCTATCCAAGCTGACGAGACCACGGACGTTTCTACACAGACACAGCTGGTGCTTGTGCTGAGGTACATAGATAGCAACCACAAAGTGCAGGAGCGCTTTTTGAGTTCCTTCCCATCTCGGAATCAACCTCAGTCTCAATCGCCAGTGTGCTTTTGGAGAGACTGAACGGTCTTTTTGCCGACGACGAGAAAGTCAAACTCATTGCGCAAGCTTACGATGGAGCCAGTGTGAGGGGAGAGAAGGCTGGTGTGCAGCAAAAGGTGCGTAAGCATTTCAAGAATGCCCATTACGTGCATTGCTATGCGCATCAGCTGAATTTGATCATGCAGCAAGCTAGAACAGTTTCAGTACAAGTAATGTAGCCTCTCTCTCTCTTTGTCCCTCCCTGTCTGTCTCTTTAACACACACACGCCCAAATCAGTTCACAGTTGATGTTGTTTAAAATAGTTATTTTTCATTTTAAAAAAAGTTTAAAAAAATAAAAAATCTGTTCATGTTCATTTTTACAAATCTATACAATTGGCCAGAATATGGTTGTTCATATTTACAAATCTATACAATTGGCCAGAATATGGTTGTTCATTTTTACAAAGCCATACAGATAGCTGTGTTTACCTTTTCTAGAAATTATTTTCAAATTCTGTTTTCAGGCAAAATGTCTATCACTGTTCATTTTCACAAATCTATACAAGAGGGCAGAATATGGAAGTCTATAAAAATGTCTTATTACCAATAACTTGCATCAATGTTTTCAGTAGCCTCTATCAAAAGCTCCTGCTTGCTTGTTGTGAATTATGCTCAGGTGCACATATTTCCAATTCAACCATGAGGCCTTTTTGAAGCAAGTAATGTGTATATCAGTATTGACTTATATGCTGCCCCTGTCTTCATGTTGTTGCTGGACATATCTTTTTTAAAATGTGTGTAGGTGACCTAAATCATCAGAAAAATTGCCCCCCCTGAGAATTTTTTCAGGAGCCGCCACTGCCTATATGTCTAAAAATGACCATATACACTGATTGTTTAAAGTAAAACTACCCAAACTATTGCTGATGGGTTTTTCTCAGCAAAACTATTGCCGAACAATCTAAATAAAATATATTGTAAACCCCGTTCAGCGGGTATATCTAGATGAGTGTTGTGTTTCCGGTAGCTTACATTTATTCCGGTAAAACACAATTTTCAACAGCGCATTGATAACAATAACCTAGCGAATTACATAGGTTGTCACAACTAATAAACCCTAATATCGCGCAAGCCATTTTAGCATTTGAACACAGATGTGCAAGATCAGGAACAGGCCACCTACCTCGCTTCGGTCAGCGCGCGAAGCTGGGCACAGTGTTCAGTTTGACTACACTACTGATATTCCCTAGGGTTGTTCGGCATGAAAAATGACTTGTAGATCAATGACTGTCAACAGTTACATGCTTTTAGTTTGACACTGAAGGAGAGAACACATCAGTTGTCACAAAATATTAGGTATTTTTGGAAGGCAGAAAGAAAGTAATATCAGATTTCTGTTTTGTGAATCGGTGATTTGTAAAGTTTGAATCGATTTTCTGACCAATGCATGTTACATTTGGATCGGTTTGGGGTCCGAGGACTAATGCAGTCATATCTTAAACATTTGAATCGGGGCCGATGAGTATCGGTAAATCGTTACATCCCTAATAAATTGTATCAATATAATAATTATGATCATAAATTAATAATAATGGTATAACAATGATAACATAATACCACCAACACATACCAGTAATATCCATGGTGATGTGTCATTTTTGCTTCCTCTCACAGACCAATTTAGCCATGAAATAAAGATGCATACTGTGAGATGGTAACAAAATGGTATAGAAGGTTTGAGCAACGTTTGTGTTACCTTGTCTGTATCGATGCCTCTAGACATGGACCATGTGGAGACAATGTAGTCCATGACGCGTTCGCTGAGGCCCTTGGGCACCTGGTAAAGCTTGAGAAAGTCGCGGACGCTGTTAAGCATCTCGTGGTAGCGGTTAGTGTTGGCGTACATCTGCTGAAAGATGGTGGTCACATTACCGAAGATGGTGGCATACAGGAGCGCTGGAAAAGACAAAGAAAGAGTGTGGTCAATCTGCTGGCAAATATGGCATACTGTAGATGTGTCAACTAAAGGATTCTAGTAAACGCTCCAAGGGACCCTTAAAATTATGAGCTAATGAGAATAATAGTTTTGAGTTTATTAGCATTTCTCCACTGACAAGACTGTTCAGTGTATTATAAATAGCGAAAGAACAGAACACTAGAGACCCAAAGGAACCATTCTTGATGTTTTCTCTTGGCAGACAACAGTCTGTAAATCTGGGCCGGCAGGTATCTTAGTGGTTGAGAGCGTTGTGCCAGTAACCGAAAGGTCGCTGGTTTTAATCCCCGAGCCGACTAGGTGAAAAATCTGTCGATGTGACCTTGAGCAAGGCACTTAACCCTAATTGTTCCTGTAAGTCGCTCTGGATAAGAGCGTCTGCTAAATGACTTAAATGTAAAATGTAAAATCCCCATATTCACAGTCATAACTTGGAAACATCATTATGCGCCCTTGCAAATGCAGCGATGTGTGTAGCAAAACAATAGTGGCATGTATCATATCTTGTTCTCCATGGACAATCTCCCTTCATTGGTCATAATGGGCTTTGGGAGATGGTCTGTAAAGACAAATGATGTCACGCTCTCTCTCACTTCCCACTGACTGCTAACCAATCAGCCATCGCTCATTCTGTCTCTCAATCCCACGGCTAGCAAATCAATATCGGCTCTCACAATTCATACCCAAGTCAGCACTTTGCCTGAGAATGTGTCACCCCTATTCCCCTTCAAGTGTCCCACTCCTCCACAGCAGGGTCAGAGAAATCGATAGAGGTCCTGTCAACCATTAGTAATGACACTGGTGGCATCCATTTTCAAGGGAAGTGAATCATAGTGCTCGTTTTCATTCGTTCAGGTGGCACGCCATAAGCTGAAATCGCTGGCTTTATTATAACCAAGGGGTCATCATAATCGTTATAGGAGATATTGTGCAACCTTGCCAAATTACGTTTTAGAAAGTGGATGATTTGACTATATGATTGAAACTGCGGTGTTGTTGTTGACGCAATCAATCCTTGCAGAGGCGGACGAGCGAGCACAACAGGTAAACAGTAAGGGAGACGAGAGAGGGCCTGTCAGATACACAATGGGGTGACACTCAGAGGCATTAGGCTGGGCTAAAAATGTCTATGTAATTTTTCCACCGCAGCAGTGATGAGTGACCGGCCAAATAGGCCTGCCTGATCAAGCCACACAACTGAATTATGGGTAGCCGCCTAGGATAAAAATGCAACAGTATACTGTTGACTCCTGTTAAATGCAACAGCTTGGGACGGTCTTGACAACGTACACTAAGCTGGATCATTCAGTTATCAGAAGCAATTTAAGGGTGTTATTAAAGTAATTTAATTGTAACTGGATTCATCAGAGACTTGTCCCGAAGGCACTCCTGCGTTGTCTTGGCTGTGTGCTTAGGGTCGTTGTCCTGTTGGAAGGTGAACCTTCGCACCAGTCTGAGGGCCTGAGCGCTCTGGAGCAGGTTTTCATCAAGGATCTCTCTGTACTTTGCTCTGTTTATCTTTCCCTCAATCCTGACTATTCTCCCAGTCCCTGCCGCTGAAAAACATCCCCACAGCATGATGCTGCCACCACCATGCTTCACCGTAGGGATGGTATTGGCCAGGTGATGAGCAGTGCCTGGTTTCATCCAGACGTGATGCTTTCTCGTGGTCTGAGAGTCCTTTAGGTGCCTTTTGGCAAACGCCAAGCGGGCTGTCATGTGCCTTTTACTGAGGAGGGGCTTCCATCTGGCAACTCTCCCAGAAAGGCCTGATTGGTGGAGTGCTGCAGAGATGGTTGTCCTTCTGGAAGTTTCTCCCATCTCCACAGAGGATCTCTGGAGCTCTGTCAGAGTGACAATCGGGATCTTGGTCACCTCCCTGACCAAGGCCCTTCTCCCCCGATTGCTCAGTTTGGCCGGGCGGCCAGCTCTAGGAAGAGTCATGGTGGTTCCAAACTTCTTCCATTTAAGGATGATGGAGGCCACTGTGTTCTTGGGGACCTTCAATGCTGCAGATATTTTTTGGTACCCTTCACAGTATCTGTGCATCGACACAATCCTGTCTCTGAGCTCTACGGACAATTCCTTCGACCTCATGGCTTGGTTTTTGCTCTGACATGCACTGTCAACTGTGGGACCTTATATAAACAGGTGTGTGCCTTTCCAAATTACAGTGAGGGAAAAAAGTATTTGATCCCCTGCTGATTTTGTACGTTTGCCCACTGACAAAGAAATGATCAGTCTATAATTTTAATGGTAGGTTTATTTGAACAGTGAGAGACAGAATAACAACAAAAAAATCCAGAAAAACGCATGTCAAAAATGTTATAAATTGATTTGCATTTTAATGAGGGAAATAAGTATTTGACCCCCTCTCAATCAGAAAGATTTCTGGCTCCCAGGTGTCTTTTATACAGGTAACGAGCTGAGATTAGGGGCACACTCTTAAAGGGAGTGCTCCTAATCTCAGTTTGTTACCTGTATAAAAGACACCTGTCCACAGAAGCAATCAATCAATCATATTCCAAACTCTCCACCATGGCCAAGACCAAAGAGCTGTCCAAGGATGTCAGGGACAAGATTGTAGACCTAAGCAAGACTGGAATGGGCTACAAGACCATCGCCAAGCAGCTTGGTGAGAAGGTGACAACAGTTAGTGCGATTATTCGCAAATGGAAGAAACACAAAAGAACTGTCAATCTCCCTCGGCCTGGGGCTCCATGCAAGATCTCACCTCGTGGAGTTGCAATGATCATGAGAACGGTGAGGAATCAGCCCAGAACTGCACGGGAGGATCTTATCAATGAACTCAAGGCAGCTGGGACCATAGTCACCAAGAAAACAATTGGTAACACACTACGCCATGAAGGACTGAAATCCTGCAGCGCCCGCAAGGTCCCCCTGCTCAAGAAAGCACATATACATGCCCGTCTGAAGTTTGCCAATGAACATCTGAATGATTCAGAGGAGAACTGGGTGAAAGTGTTTTGGTCAGATGAGACCAAAATTGAGCTATTTGGCATCAACTCAACCCGCCGTGTTTGGAGGAGGTGGAAACATTATGCTTTGGGGGTATTTTTCTGCTAAGGGGACAGGGCAACTTCACCGCATCAAAGGGACGATGGACGGGGCCATGTACCGTCAAATCTTGGGAGAGAACCTCCTTCCCTCAGCCAGGGCATTGAAAATGGGTTGTGGATGGGTATTCCAGCATGACAATGACCCAAAACACACGGCCAAGGCAACAAAGGAGTGGCTCAAGAAGAAGCACATTAAGGTCCTGGAGTGGCCTAGCCAGTCTCCAGCCCTTAATCCCATAGAACATCTGTGGAGGGAGCTGAAGGTTTGAGTTGCCAAACGTCAGCTCAAAACTTTAATGATTTGGAGAAGATCTGCAAAGAGGAGTGGGACAAAATCCCTCCTGAGATGTGTGCAAACCTGGTGGCCAACTAAAAGAAACGTCTGACCTCTGTGATTGCCAACAAGAGTTTTGCCACCAAGTACTTAGTCATGTTTTGCAGAGGGGTCAAATACTTATTTCCCTCATTAAAATTCAAATCAATTTATAAAATTTTTGACATGCGTTTTTCTGGATTTTTTTTGTTGTTATTCTGTCTTTCACTGTTCAAATAAACTTACCATTAAAATTATAGACTGATCATTTCTTTGTCAGTGAGCAAACGTACAAACTCAGCAGGGGATCAAATACTTTTTCCCCTCACTGTATGTCCAGTACATTGAATTTACCACAGGTGGACTCCAATCAAGTTGTAGAAACATCTCAAGGATGATCAATGGAAACAGGATGCACCTGAGCCCAATTTCGAGTCTCATAGCAAAGGGTCTGAATACTTATGTAACTAAGGTATCTGTTTTTTATTTTTAATAAAAAATTTAAAAAATCGAAAAACCTGTTTTCGCTTTGTCATTATGGGGTATTGTGTGTAGATTGATGAGAAAAAATAATAATTTAATCAATTTTAGAAAAAAGCTGTAACGTAACAGAATGTGGTAAAAGGGAAGGGGTCTGAATACTTTCCGAATGCACTGTATGTATGTACAGTATACATACAGTATCCCCCCCCCCTCCTCCCTCTCTGTGGATGACTTCGTCAACCATTTTGAAAAGAAGGTTGACGACATCCGATCCTCATTTGTTAAGTCAAATGACACTGCTGGTCCTGCTCACACTGCCCTACCCTATGCTTTGACTTCTTTCTCCCTCTCTCTCCAGATAAAATCTTGCGACTTGTGACGGCAGGCCGCCCAACAACCTGCCCGCTTGACCCTATCCCCTCCTCTCTTCTCCAGACCATCTCCGGTGACCTTCTCCCTTACCTCACCTCGCTGATCAACTCATCCTTGACCGCTGGCTATGTCCCTTCCGTCTTCAAGAGAGCGAGAGTTGCACCCCTTCTCAAAAAACCAACACTCGATCCCTCTGATGTCAACAACTACAGACCAGTATCCCTTCTTTCTTTTCTCTCCAAAACTATTGAGCGTGCCGTCTTTAGCCAACTCTCTTGCTATCTCTCTCAGAATGAACTTCTTGATCCAAACCAGTCAGGTTTCAAGACTGGTCATTCAACAGACTGCTCTTCTCTGTGTCACGGAGGCTCTCCGCACTGCTAAAGCTAACTCTCTCTCCTCTGCTCTTGTCCTTCTAGACCTGTCTGCTGCCTTTGATACTGTGAACCATCAGATCCTCCTCTCCACCCTCTCCGAGCTGGGCATCTCCGGCGCGGCTCACTCTTGGATTGCGTCCTACCTGACCGGTCGCTCCTACCAAGTGGCGTGGCGAGAAGCTGTCTCCGCACCACGTGCTCTCACCACTGGTGTCCCCCAGGGCTCAGTTCTAGGCCCTCTCCTATTCTCGCTATACACCAAGTCACTTGGCACTGTCATATCCTCACATGGCCTCTCCTATCATTGCTACGCTGACGACACACAACTAATCTTCTCCCTTTCCCCCTTCTGATAACCAGGTGGCGAATCGCATCTCTGCATGTCTGGCAGACATATCAGTATGGATGACGGATCACCACCTCAAGCTGAACCTCGGCAAGACGGAGCTGCTCTTCCTCCCGGGGAAGGACTGCCCGTTCCATGATCTCGCCATCACGATTGACAACTCCGTTGTGTCCTCCTCCCAGAGTGCGAAGAGCCTTGGCGTGACCCTGGACAACACCCTGTCGTTCTCCGCTAACATCAAGGCGGTGACCCGATCCTGTAGGTTCATGCTCTACAACAGGGTTCTTCAATTCCGGTCCCGGAGGGCCGAAACACCTCTGTTTTTCATCCTCTCCTTCTAATCAGGGGCTAATTCAGACCTGGGACACCAGGTGAGTGCAATTAACTGCCAGGTAGAAATAAAAAACAGAAGTGTTTCGGCCCTCCAGGACCGGAATTGAAGAACCCTGCTCTACAACATTCGGAGAGTACGACCCTGCCTTACACAGGAAGCGGCACAGGTCCTAATCCAGGCACTTGTCATCTCCCGTCTGGATTACTGCAACTCGCTGTTGGCTGGGCTCCCTGCCTGTGCCATTAAACCCCTACAACTCATCCAGAATGCCGCAGCCCGTCTGGTGTTCAACCTTCCCAAGTTCTCTCACGTCACCCCGCTCCTCCGCACACTCCACTGGCTCCCAGTTGAAGCTTGCATCTGCTACAAGACCATGGTGCTTGCCTACGGAGCTGTGAGGGGAACGGCACCTCCGTACCTTCAGGCTCTGATCAGTCCCTACACCCAAACGAGGGCACTGCGTTCATCCACCTCTGGCCTGCTGGCTCCCCTACCTCTGCGGAAGCATAGTTCCCGCTCAGCCCAGTCAAAACTGTTCGCAGCTCTGGCACCCCAATGGTGGAACAAGCTCCCTCACGACGCCAGGACAGCGGAGTCACTCACCACCTTCCGGAGACATTTGAAACCCCACCTCTTTAAGGAATACTTGGGATAGGATAAAGTAATCATATCTCAACCAGCTTCACCTGGAATGCTTTTCCAACAGTCTTGAAGGAGTTCCCACATATGCTTAGCACTTGTTGGCTGCTTTTCCTTCACTCTGCCGTCCGACTCATCCCAAACCCTCTCAATTTGGTTGAGGTTTGAGGTCGGGGGATTGTGGAGGGTAGGTCATCTGATGCAGCACTCCATCACTATCCTTTTTGGTAAAATAGCCCTTACACAGCCTGGAGGTGTGTTGGGTCATTGTCCTGTTGAAAAACAAATTATAGTCCCACTAAGCCCAAACCAGATGGGATGGCGTATCGCTTCAGAATGCTGTTGTAGCCATGCTGGTTAAGTGCGCCTTGAATTCTAAATAAATCACAGACAGTGTCACCAGCAAAGCACCCCCACACCATAACACCTCCTCCTCCATGCTTTACGGTGGGAACTACACATGCGGAGATCATCCGTTCACCCACACCGCGTCTCACAAAGACATAGCTGTTGGAATCAAAAATCTCCAATTTGGACTCCAGACCAAAGGACACATTTCCACCAGTCTAATATCCATTGCTCATGTTTCTTCGCCCAAGCAGGTCTCTTCTTCTTATTGGTGTCCTTTAGTAGTGGTTTCTTTGCAGCAATTCGACCATGAAGGCCTGATTCACACAGTCCCCTCTGAACAGTTGATGTTGAGATGTGTCTGTGTCTTGAACTCTGTGAAGCATTTATTTGGGCTGCAATTTCTGAGGCTGGTAACTCTAATGAACTTATCCTCTGCAGCTGAGGTAACTCTGGGTCTTCCATTCCTGCGGTGGTCCTCATGAGAGCCAGTTTCATCATAGCGCTTGATAGTTTTTGCGACTGCACTTGAAGAAACGTTCAAAGTTCTTGAAATTTTCCGTATTGACTGACCTTCATGTCTTCAAGTCATGATGGAATGTCGTTTCTCTTTGCTTATTTCAGCTGTTCTTGCCATTATATGGCCTTTGTCTTTTACCAAATAGAGCCATCTTCTGTAAACCCCCCCACCTTGCCACAACTGATTGTCTCAAACGCATTAAGAAGGAAATAAATTCCACAAATTAACTTTTAAGAGGGCACACCTGTTAATTGAAATGCATTCCAGGTGACTACCTCATGAAGCTGCTTTAGAGAATGCCAAGCGTGTGCAAAGCTGTCATCAAGGCAATGGGTGGCTATTTGAAGAATCTCAAATATAAAATATATTTAGATTTGTTTAACACTTTTTTACTTACTACATGATTTCATATGTATTATTTCATAGTTTTGATGTCTTCACTATAATTCTACAATGTAGAAAATAGTTAAAATAAAGAAAAACCCTTGAATGAGTAGGTGTGTCCAAACTTTTGACTATCCATTTCAAATCATTGTTCTTGTCCTGGGGATAGAAATCGTTACGCTATAACCTCATTTTGGGACTTGGGTGATTGGTTTGAGGTGGAAATGTAATTGCGGAGAGCAATCCTCTGAAATGGACTCGGTTTGTCTTCACACCACGTCCAACTGAAGCAATCCTGATTCAACCCCTTGTTTTCTCTCTCCAACACCAATCTGTCTTTTGTGTGGAAGTCTGATTACTGGTATGCAGAATGCAGATGTCTTACCAGACTTGAGTCAGTTTAGAATAGGTAAACTGTACATAATCCAATATTCTCCCATTGTAAGGGATAAGCTTTAGAAGGTGTTTTAGAAATTAAGCGGCTGTATGTGAGGATAGGTCCACTTGAGAACTTCAATAATGACCAAATTGCCTTGATTCAATGATTCTACCAATCCTTTACTCTGTGCGTTAAAGAATAGTGTGGTCCACCCTCACACTCTCTATCTATCCCTCAGGAAAAAAAGAAGTGTGTTAACTTGTCAATGAAGAAGTAGGCATTTTAAGTCTTTGAAAGTCTTTCATTTTCTATCACATGGGTTGGATACGGGGATTGAACCCCAGTCTCCGGTGGGGGTCTCCAGTGTATGTATATAGAGCTGATAGGATTCTTCACATGACATGTTACCCCCATTTGGCTGTCCTCGTGTGAACCTATATTGGAAAATTAAAGCAGGCATTGGTCTGACTGAGGATCTGAGATTCTGAGGTCGATTCGAGTTCTTATTTTATAGTAGTGGAACCCTCTACATGTGACATTCGTCACGTTAATGAGTGGAAATGTATCCAGGTTTTGGGGCTAGGAGAATGGGGGTAGTGAAACTATGCTGTGTGTGGTCTGCCGAACCAGGTGCTTTCATAGGGAACTGGATCATCTATTTTTACCATTGGATTCTTGAGCCGACTCGAGAAGAAGTAGTCTCAGGTACTCAGTGCAGCAATAAAAAGATCAGTCCAAGTAATAAGGCACAGCAGATTAGAGTAATTTTAGATTGTTAAGACATTCACAAATTACTACGCTAATGAGCTAAAAATGGTCTACCTGGACGTCGGTTGCCATGGCAATGAGTTCCCACAAATCTAGTGCCATGCAGTGACCCTAACACTAAGTGTGACTCCTAAATCTAAATTAAACCCAGAGCTAGCTGACAAGCCACTTAGCTCATGTCTGGGGCTTTGTCCAGGCTGGCTCGCACACAGTCATTCCTCAGAATGTAATCGCCGAGCCCTAAAGGCACAAACTCTCACTACCTCTCAACTCCAAATGTTGCCTCATGGGGAGTGATCACCATTAGGGCTTGCCATCAAGCACAGGGTCTCTCTTTGGTGACACTTGGATAAGACAGCAAGCTGGGCTTTAGCTGCAGATCTGTTGCCCAGAGCTTTTGTTCCAGATCATTGACACCGAATGTGTCTGCTGGTTGCGTGAGACAATACGAGTCCAAAACACCCCCTGTGATCGTATATTCACCAGGATCCTGTGTTAGGCTTGAACCAGCTACCTTGCGACTTACACCAAGAGGTCCAAACCTCTTGACAAGGTCACTAGTGCCTATTTTGGCAGTTGCATGAACCAGAATCTCCATTGAATCTTCTTTTTAGGGGTAGGCAGGATGTCACTCAACCTACCTAAGTGGTCCCATGTCATCCTGTACCGGCCCTGGGTGCCAAGCGCCAGAACAAACTTTCTACTTGCCAATTTCTCAACTGACTCAAAATTGCTGACAACTCAGGATCAGTATAAACTGGCACTATAATTTTATCAGGGGATCATATGGGCTCATAACATGTCTTTCAATGCACTACATTGGCATCATTATGCTGATGCATACTACCCATGGTCTTTAGCCAAGTCTACCTGATTCAGCTCATATTTCTTTTCAGAATGGGTTGAGTCCTGTACTCCCCCCTTGGGCGCATCACAGAAGTGACAGCTCCCACTGAGCGAGCAATGAGTCAAAGAAGGGAAAATGTGTACTATGACAAAATAGGCAGTTTACTATTCGCATGCAAAGCAATTGGTTGACATTTTGAAAAGACAAATACCTGGCAGCATCTGCATATACAATAGGGAACCGTTTGAAAGCATGATACTTCAAATGTATATGAAGTGACTTTGCTCATTTTAGTCAATTCCTCTTTTGAGAACATTTCCATAATGTATTTGGCACAACACTGAGGATGACAACTGCTATTTCTAGTTTGTGTTCAAGCAAGTCATCATTACTGGCCCAAAAGAGAACATGACTTTATCAACTCGAAAAGGAGAAATTATTAGTATTAGCTAACTCTCGGCTTACGTGAAATGACAGAGCCATTTCCTTTTAAAGACATCCTAGAACCAGAGTTACTAAAGCAGTTCAAATTCACAAAAAGACTACCACTGCTACTATATTTCAACAAAGAAGCGTATTGCGTCAACGTACAGTCCAGTACATCCACCTGTAGAAAAGAACACCCCTCTCCATCAGTGTGCTTTGGATTGTAAATCATGGCAGATGACCCTCTGCCTGTTGGCAGTTACGGGGTGACAGGCTTTATAAATACACTGAGTATACCAAACATTAGGAACACCTTCCCCCCCCTTTTGCCCTCAGAACAGCCTCAATTCGTCGGGGCATGGACTCGTTCCACAGGGATGCTGGCCCATCTTGATGCCAATGCCGCCAACAGTTGTGTCAAGTTGGCTGGATGTCCTTTGGGTGGTGGACCATTCTTGATACACACGGGAAACTGTTGAGTGTGAAAAACTCAGCTGCGTTGCAGTTCTTGACACAAACCGGTACGCCTGGCACCTACTACGATACCCTGTTCAAATTCCACCCCAAAACTATATTTTGGTATTTGTTTCATTAGTCCACTGTTAGTCAGGTTTTCAAGATATGTAACTTTCAAAATACAGAAATCATCCCTGTATGATGCATTTTTCTTTCAATATTTTGTCTTGCCCATTCACACTCTGAATGGCACACATACACAATCCATGTCGCAATTGTCTCTTGGCTTAAAAATCCTCCTTTAACCTGTCTCCTCTTCTTCATCTACACTGATTGAAGTGGATTTAACAAATTACATCAATAAGGGATCATAGCTTTCACCTGGATCACCTGGTCAGTCTGTCATGGAAAGCGCAGGTGTTCTTAATGTTTTGTATACTCAGTGTATATAAACAGTTAACAAGCCTTGTGGGAGAGAGAGAGGAGCGGGAGAGTAGGGTTGGTGTGCGTATGGGGACACAGAAGGGTATGATACGGCTGGCTGCACTGAGACAAGACCACCGTGACAGCCAGGAACAACTTGTCACACCACCACAGAGACTGTGGTGTAATAAGCTCTGGACACCACCAAAATGCAACGGGGTGAGCTCCATGTTTTACGGCTACAGTTTACACAATTATGACCGCTCTTGTTGGGAATAAGATCTGCAGAATAGTGACTAATGTATTTATCAAGACCTAAACAAGCACACATATTCAAACACACATATACTACATACTCCCTCACAAACAGACCAAGACACAAACAAAATCCATCCCAGGACACACACACACACACACACACACACACACACACACACATGGCAGATGACTCAACTGCCAACATATTGCATGACTAAGCTTCTGTCCAGCTTCCAGGCTGTGGGTGGCAGACTGTCTTCCCACCCCCCCCCCCACGCCCCCCTGTCACTCTCACTTCCCCTATCACCTGCCACCCTGCATCACTGTCACCCCTGGGCAGTGCCAGTCTCTCCCCGAGGTGCTGAGCAAACCTCTTTATACTCCCCCTCATCTGCTGCTGCAACACCAACACAACAATGCTGCATATGTGTGATGTGAATATATATATATTTTTTACTTCTTCACGTGTGATTTATTCAAGTTGTACCATGTATCTTATAATTTAACTTCATAACATTGCGTTGTTTTTACTCAAATTGATTTCCTGAGTTCCTAAGCTGGATAACTTCCCCCCCTTACAGTGTACAGTATGTATTAAAAGATTGAAGATAATAAGATGAGGTTTTGTTGGTTGGGGTGTGATGCTTCGAACACCAGGCTTGTGGTTTTGATTCACACTCAGAAATTGGTACCAAGTCAGTATGGATCATAATGTATGCTAAATGACTTTTCCTCTCTGGGCACTGGCATCGGCTCAGCCCTGGATGGTCAGCAATGCATTCTGGGATGGAATAGTAGTTGAAAGGTGCAGATCACTCTTGCTTCATTATTCAGCAACTGCTGTAGCCGGCCGCAACCGGGAGACCAATGGGGCGGCGCACAATTGGCCCAGCGTCGTCCAGGGTAGGGGAGGGAATGGCTGGCAGGGAGGTAGCTCAGTTGGTAGAGCATGGTGTTTGCAACGCCAGGGTTGTGGGTTCGATTCCCACAGGGGGGCCAGTATGAAAATAAAAAAGAATAATGTATGCATTAACTGTAAGTCGCTCTGGATAAGAGCGTCTGCTAAATGACGTAAATGTAAATGTAAAATGTAATATGTCACAGGGATGTTGAAGTGTACTGGTCTATCCAAAAATCCCTGAAGCTGGAGACTCTTATCTCCCTCAATAACTTTAAGCATCAGTTGTCAGAGCACCTTACCGATCACTGCACCTGTACACAGCCCATCTGAAATTAGCCCACCCAACTACCTCATCCCTATATTGTTATTTATTTTGCTCTTTTGCACCCCAGTATCTCTATTTGCACATAATCTCTTGCACATCTAGCATTCCAGTGTTAATACTATTGTAATTATTTTGCACTATAGCCTATTTATTGCCTTACCTCCATAACTTGCTACATTTGCACACACTGTATATATATTTTCTGTTGTATTTTTGACTTTATGTTTTTTACCCCATATGTAACTCTGTGTTGTTTTTATTGTACTGCTTTGCTTTATCTTGGCCAGGTCGCAGTTGTAAATGAGAACCTGTTCTCAACTGGCTTACCTGGTTAAATAAAGGTGAAATAAAAAAATTAAAAAATAAAACTGGTCTATCCATAGTCATGTGAACCAAACTTTTTTATACTGGCAAAGTTCATGCATGACACTAGCATGCAAACTGATGATGCCTGCCACAGTTGGCCCAGTCCTATCACATTTTATGTCTATTTCCAGGTAGATAATGAAGGTCTCAACTTGACCTAAAAAGATAAAACAGAACTCTTTATGCAATCCATCATATTCCCCAATCTTGAGGCCTGCGTTGCAATTGGGAATGCAATTTAAAATCACAACAGAGTTCTATAAAAACCCAATGCAATGTCCCACAATAGGACCGGGACAAAACTGTGTCAATCACATCTCCAGTAGAAGGAGTAATCCTGTAACCATGGGCACTTGATGAATCGCTCAGTTGCCAGCTCAAAATGGATGAAAGCATTTGAAAATCCTCTTTAGATATGTACAATCTTCACAGCACAAAATTAAACAAATGGGCATATTCATAATAAATCTTAAGCACCATGTGAAATTCGCCACCTGTGACTTTTCTAAACTGATTAGAACCGTCACAATGTTCATAAATGCTTAAATCAAGCATTTATCTGTAATAACTTAATGGTAAATTTAGCTGTGATTGAGTTTGATAGTAAGTACATTAAACAGCATGCTATCTTCTACTGAAGCAATTCATCAAGGATTCAGAGACATACTGGCCTGTTAACAGTACTTCTCCTTGAAGAAACAAGGGACACATCTGGCATGGTATTTCTTAATGAAACGTAGATTGTGTTTTTCATAAAGATAATACGGCAGTCAGAGGAGGCTGGTGGGCGGAGGAGATATAATCGTAATGGCTGGAATGGAATCGGTGACAAGGTATCAAACATGGTTTTGATAAGGTTCAATTTATTCCATTCCAGCCGTTACAATGAACCCATCCTCCTATGTCTCCGACCTACCAGTCTCCTTTGATGGCAGTGTGAAATTTCATGGGTAGGGTTCTCACTCACATCCGATCATCATCATTGCCACGGCGAAGAGCTTTTCTCCATCGGTGGTGGGGGCGATGTTGCCGAAGCCGATGCTGGTCAGGCTGGTCATGGTGAAGTAGAGGGAAGTGATGTAGACCGAGTCCTTGCTAGGCCCGCCCTCCCACCTCCCGGAGCCACTGGCGTTGAAGCGGTATGGCGTCCCCACCGATTCGCTCAATATGTAGAGCCAGCTGTCCATCCTCACGCTGTTGGTGTTCTCGTCGATGACCTCGTAGTCGCCGATACTGTACCAGATGCAGGCCAACCAGTGGGCGGCCAGGCCAAAGACGCACACCAGCAAGACCAGGACAGCGGCACCGTACTCAATGTAGTGGTCCAGTTTACGGGCCACCCGGCCCAAGCGGAGCAGACGGACTACTTTGAGGGAGCTGAAGAGACTGCTGATGCCCTGATGGGTAGAAAAGAAAAGAAGAAGGGTATGTTTAGAGAGAGAATGAAAAGTAGAGCCTCGATAAGATGGCTCATTGAGGTCATTTTACTAACAAGCCAATTATCCATTGTTCATGGTTCTAACTATTTTACTAACCGTTCATGCATTGATTAAAGATAAACTGGAAGGGTCCCAACAGTGAACCCTGTGGAACTCCACTCCCTAAAGCACTGTACAGTATATTCTGTGGTCCTCTGTAGCTCAGCTGGTAGAGCACGGCGCTTGTAATGCCAGGGTAGTGGGTTCGATCCCCGGGACCACCCATACACAAAAATGTATGCACGCATGACTGTAAGTCGCTTTGGATAAAAGTGTCAGCTAAATGGCATATTATTATCATTATTATTATCCTGCATATGGATTTGGTACCATAGTGCAGTTCCCTGTTGTGTTAATGATAATGAATACAATGCCATTAGCTATAAAATAATATAATAGCTGGAGGGTATGCTACTTCTACAAAACATCACTTTGCTACAGTAGCTTGTTTACTGAAGAACTCCACACTGCCGTGTGACAGAATAACGGTTATTTGGCTCCTGGACCAACCACTGGAAAGTACAGTTTCAGAATTAATTTAGCCCAGTATTACTTTTGTTTTCATAGATGGGCACGGAGCAGGCATCCAAAATTAATGTTCCAGGATCTTACTCCGATAATGGTATGTGAATGAGTACTAGGGAGGACGGGTTTCTGATCCATTTGGAGATTACACATTTAATTCCAGCATTTGAATGAGTCACTCGTATGTGGCTTTATCAAAAATCCCATTACCCTCTTTTGAATATTCAATTTGAATCAAGCTCTTAGTGTCTTCAAATGCCAAAATGTGTTCACTTTTCAATGTGATGTGAAATCAACTGCTCATCGAATTTAGATTCCCTAAAACATTTAAGACTTATTAGTGTGGCATACTGTACAGAGAGGCTGAGATGCAAAATGCATGGGCCTGGCGCTTCCCGAAAGGTCAAATCTACATTCAGTACTTAAGGCAAACACATAATGCAGTGTGGTTTATGTAATCCCACTAGCCTCTGCTCGCATCTGCCTCCACGACGTGTGCGAACCTACTGCATCAAGCAATTTTCAGTTCACCAGGGACACATTCATAATGCAATTACATTCAACTACAATAAACAAATCTCCTCAATCAAAGGGAGAGAAGAAGCTCTGCTTCGGTCTAAGCCAAGGAAAAACAAAAAGCTCAAATGTGTCCCTACGGCAACTTGAATGTCTCATTACAATTGTCATTGTCATGAATACAAACAAGGTCACTGTGCTGAAAGCCTTCGCTTCAGAGGAGCAGAATGGATGCTAGCTGCACATTGCTTGAATCTGAGAGGCACAGCACCGAATGAAAAGGCAGGATAACTGCCGTTGACAAGTTCAGCAAAGGCACAGGCAGTGCCCACAGGCTTTGTGTGAGCTCACTGTGGGGGTGCTATAATCTTTCGTCACACCACCCTTCATACAACAACAGGCAGACAACAGAACAGTACATAACACTGGAGATGTGGAGAGGAAATATGGTGATGTCTGGACTTGTTTTGGTTCTAAGTTACAATGCCCAAAGTTTAAGGCCAAGAGCAGTGTTTTGACTTGTTAATTAAGCTATTACTGGCTAACAATGTTTGTTGTTTGACCTTTGAAGCTCTGGTTTATTCATTATTTAAATGTAATATTGACCTTTATCTGTGCTTTCTGTAGTACAGAGTTATTTTAATGCTGATAATACTGTACTTGTGCGTAGGTTAGAATGGTATCACTTGCAGCATCTATTAATTACTTTAAGGTTATCAAGACTAGCGCATGAATCAAGATGATCTGGACCATCCTACAATGGCATTGTGCCAAGTTTGCATCCAGTGTGTTTTACAACAGAATGTCTCGAAGAGGCATCAGAAAAATGTGCTGTTTTACCAGCCTCCAATTCCTGTGTTCTTTTTAATATGTTAGAGGGATCTTCTCTGACTTTTTAGCCTCTATTCACAGTATTCCCCAGCAACCCTGTTGTCTGATGGTGTTTAAATATTTGACTATCTGGCAACTCTAAGGCAACCATTAGGCAACTGCAGGGGATGGCATTTCTACTGCTGAGAATTTGTGTTAGAATAACCAACAGAAAGCAGAGTCATCCAAATCACATGCACATTTGTAGTGTTATTCAGCCATATCTATTTTCTGTTTCAATTTGATATGACTCAGCTGGCTGTGGGTAGGACTGTATTGTAGAGTGCTTAATGGTGAACAGAGGTTAAAGGTATAATCAGCAATATGATTTCATCATACACAGTGAGGCGACTTCCTGCTTACAGAGATTAACAACATAATTCAAAGTAATAGTATGTTTTGACAGTACCCAAAACCAGTCTGGGATTTCAACTGACAATGTGTAAAAAAAAAAGCCTCTGAAAACAATGTGGATTTATCTGGGATTATTTGAATCCAGGCTCTATAGCCAAGAAGCCATTTGTAAAGAATCTGGTAGCGTGACAGAGCATTTAGTCCCACTATCACTAGAAAGCTTGGCCGAAAACGCCCGCAGTCCCTATGGATGGATGTGAAATCTCTAGAGACATTTCAAGTCACAAGTAATTCAAACTGACTCAAAGTGACTCTTCCTATGTGAGTTTTCATCAGTGCAGATGAAGATTCCCTCTGCTGAAACCACTCTTGAAGTCTGCTGTAAATTAAGATTTACGCTTCAGTTGATTTATCTGAGGAGAGGCGGTTCGCTTCAGTAAGCTGAGGAGACACATTTGAAGTGAAATGGGGGGGATTGGTTAAATGACTGGGGTTGGGTTGTTGAACCAAAACCAAAACTAGTTGTGAATAGCGGTCATAGTCAATTCCACAGTCAGTGTCTATTATGCTACAACGATGTGGTAAGCTTTCCAGATCCATTAAACAATGTGTGTGTGTGTGTGTGTGTGTGTGTGTGTCTGTGTCGGTCTGTGTGTCTATGTGTCTGTCTTCATCAATATCCATCCATCCACAAACACACAGACCCCAGTTAACAAACAAACCACTGACCTCGTCAACGTTCTCGAAGGCGTTGATGACGTCATACGGCAGGCAGGAGAGCAGGTCGATGACGAACCACGTCTTGACGTAGTTCATCCGGATCAGCTTGGGGTCCGAGATGACCTCTCCGGCTGGCCCCACAAATGTGGTATGGAAGTTGAGCACGATGTCCACCAGAAAGATGACATCCACGATGCTGTCCACCACCAGCCAGGTGACGTTGTTCTGCTTGGTCTGGAGGAGTAGAGTAGAGAATCTTTATTACTTAAGTAGTAGAGTAGAGAATGAATATAAGTTATCCCTGAGTGGCAATTTACTTTACAGCTGTTACATAGTCAATAAAAGTACACACAAACAGAGTAAAAATACAAAAAAAACAGCTTGCTAAGGTTCGGTTTGGGGTTTAGAGTAAGGGTTAAGGTTAGGGTTAGTGGGTAGTTGAATAGAATTTAGACCTTGAATGAGACGTTGTAGGGCACCATGATGGCTGTGTAGAAGGTCAGGATGAGGATGACCCAGTCCCAGGTGGTCTTGAAGGCGCAGTAGTGGAGGATGATGTGGGGAGGAGTTTTAGGCGTCTCCTGCTTGTACTGTGGGAGGATGTCTGAGCCCAACTGGAGGACCTAAGTTTGGTTAAGAAATGGTTGGCAACGAGTCATGAATGAGTCCGTGTTTTGGCAGCTAGCTACCTTGAATTAGACACACTGGTCCAATTCAAGGTTAGCCTTGTGGAACCAGCCTGATCGCTGCGTAGAATGGTAACCGCGATCAGGCTGGTTCCACAAGGCTAACCTTGAATTGGACCAGTGTGTCACTTGTTTCTCCTGCTATTCACCATTTCAGGTGTGCGTTTTTACTTAGTTTACACAAAAATGACACCATTTTAGTTTGTTATGACAGTGTATCTTATTGTATGAGAGCAATAACTTTGACATAACACTCATAATATAAAATTGTAAGTAATGACAATCTAATGACTGCATTCTGTAGTCTTTTGGACCACACAAAGACAGTTCAGTGTTGCCTTGATTTCATCGCTCAGTATCTCTTTATCCCAATCAATACAAAATATAAAATAAGAGTGGAATTCCTCTCTCCCTTTATATATTTTTTGTATAAATTGATGGAACTTTCCAGGATCAACAAATAAACAAACGGTAGCCATTTTGTTTTATTTTACCTAAGCTATCAAGCACATCTTCCCATTAGTAAACAGAGCACCTTATCTGACCATCTAAACACAATTAGCTTTTCCACCATTTTTCAAGAAACAGGATGTTGCTAGAAGATGGTGGTGGTAAGACATCTTGGACTAGTCCCAGAAGATGTCAGAGGAGATATCTACCCAAACAGTCAGTCCCCTTGGGATTTCAGAGGCCTAAGGACTATTCAATCAAACCAGCATTACAGCATGGTATATACACTGTAGACTGTAGCATAGACGGCTCCATTATTCAGAGTAAAAAAAGTGTAATCAAGTCCATAAACAAGTCCTCGGTCCTTTTACGCACTGATTATAAGTGAGTTCACTGATTATAAGTCACTCTAGATGAGAGAGTCTGCTAAATGAGTAATGTAAATGTGCATTTAGGTTACACTACTCCACAGCACAGGTCATAGGGCAGGGTTCCCCAATGGGCGGCCCACGGGCCAAATTATTTGTCAAATACTAGATCTGTTTTGGCTTCTTGCGGTCAATTTGCAGTGTACAAATTATTTATAATTATGTTCCTGCCCCCCGACAATGCGCTCAAGAAAGAACTGGCCCACGGCTGAATGTAATTGGGGACTTCTGCCATAAGGGTTTATGGTCAGGACTATATATAGAGTGATCATTCATATTAGAGTTGTGTCTGTCTGCAGAGTTACAGCTGCCCAGGTGGCCAAGGGTTTGCAGTCTACTGCTTTGGGAACGGAAAGACACACTTCATTTAGCACAGAAGTAGCGAGTGAGTATGGGGACAGGATTAGGCTTTTCATCTGAAGCTAAACAGAAGTGGGCTTGGAAACACAAGAGGGTTGCTCCTTCCAGACACTCTTAGGCAGATGAGTGCGTATCAACAGGGACAGACGCACACACTCTACCTCAGCCAGACGAGAGTGCTTGTGGACGTTCTCGCCCTTCTGGACGGTGGGCGCCAGCTGCTGCAACACTCCCCGACTGCTCGTCAGGGCCCGGGTGAGCCGAGCAAATTTACCCCATCCTGAATGACAGAGTCAAAGAAATGTGGAATACCAAATCAACCCATATCCACTCCCTTTAGCCTTGAAATCAAGACTGAATCATGCTGCATTTAAACAAATGTGATACTGAGCTAAATTCAGTCTGAATTTTCAGGCTCCTACTCCCTACTCTGTAGAACTGAAAATATTTGATAGGTGTATTTAATATTGCGGAAATTCTTCATAGCTTATTAGATGGCAAATGGAACTATTACCATATGCTTATACCTATCCATTCCTTTCAGATCTACATGAACTGCCTAAAGACAAGTGCTTGGATTTGGAATTCTGAGAAAGTCCAACATTACTGGTTCAAATGATCAGACAAAAATGTAAGTTGTAATGTGAAATGCTGCACTGTGGTATTTCTCTCAATAATGTCAGCAACCCATATTTGTAGCTGTCCAAAATCAATTGTATCTACTATCCTCAGCTTGATCCTGTCCTCATTAAAACAGAATCTTCTTTAGATTATCTGAAATTCAGTGTCACGCCAACCTTTCACAGAGTCATCCTCAATGGGCTGTTTGAATGCAGTGATGTCACTGAAGGTGCACAGAAACAACACCACCTTGTCCTGCTCATTCCTGATAGGAGCGATCTTCACAAAGAACCACACCGGCATCCCTGCAGGAAACACAAAATGATGTTATGATATCTCTTCATATTCTAATGTATCGCATAAGTAATTGATTTAACAATTGAATTTGATATGATTCAATCAACAGAGATCAAAGAAACACTTACGATTCTTCTTATACATGAGAATTTCGAACGAATTCATCTCATAATTCTCAAAGGTCTGTTGCACTTTCTCACCCGTCTCCTTGTCTGTAAGCTCCCCATACATGAAACTGAAAATTGCATTGTTGGTGCTAATTTACATACAAAACAAATAAAACTGGATAATACATTCAGATTCTACCAGAATTTAGGCAGATATGACACTGTTCTTGAAACTAATTATCCCAGCTACAAAGGCCTCACTAAAAACACTGCCGGCTCACAAATAACATAGTTAAGCCATCTGTATAAGCACTGGTCACAGCGAATGTCATGTTGAATTGACATAAATACAAAGTATGTGTGCTACTTCAGAGGCACATTTGAATTCCTTAGTACCTATATTGTTTTCTCCCATTCCAAAACACTTGACTGCTGTAGACTGAAATAACCCAAATTTGCATGGAACAAACATTGTCAACTTATGTCTTATTTGTATTGGAGTAATAATAGGATTACTAATGTATAGATTATACTGTATGTTTATAAATTTTGTCTCCCGAACCCAGATTAAGCCTATTCCTGGACTAAAAACCACTTTTATTAGATATTTTCCATTGAGTATACCTTTAAATCGGGCAATCTGCAGTTCAAACCATAACAAAGCTTTTACCCTGCCACTGTTTTTGGTAAACAAGCTGTGGGGTGGGGCTGGAGAAATGTTACCACTCTCAAATTCATGGACAGCGCTATGCATACAAGGATTGACCATCCGCGATATCAAAATGATAGTTTTAACCATGTTTTGAGGCTATACAGTGTTTGTTTACAATCTTTACAAACAAAGGAGTAAAACAAGCTTTTATTTTGGGTTCTGATGCGGTATGACAGTTGAACAGCTAATGAGGCATCTTTAAGTTATATTCTTTAAGAATCAATGGGTATATATTATAATAATTTAAATCAAAAAATGGATGTAGCAAACGCAGATTGCCCCTTTAAATCTGGGTCCAGGAAACCAGCCCGATATCTTTATATGTTAATGTAGATATACTGTATTTATACTCTACTGTATAGTATTGCTGTCAATGAAACAAAATGCTGACCCACAAAATCAGTGGCACCATAATGCAGTCATAAGTAGCAACGTAAGTACCTGCAGGTGCTACTCTTCTGCATGACCTCAGCACGGTGGTAACCGGAGAGCTTGCAGAAGCCGTCGTTGCTGTACACAATGGGCCAGTCCACAATCTGGGCATTGCCCAGAACAAAGTTGGTATCTGCCCAGGGAGGGAAAACAACATGAAACCTGGTTCAGAAAGAACTGATAGAAACTACTACAGCACTATTAACTGTCTGTAACTCATTATTTTTACTTGGAAGTTATAAGGTAACTGGATGTAGGCCTACTTGTCTTTATTTCATTAATGATTAAACATGGCTCAAATATATCCAAACCTGTACACATAAGTTATCTGTGGTTCCTCGTATATAAGATGACAGTTGATGATAGTGTTTTTATTACGAATAAGTTGTTGTTGTTAGAATTATATATTGGATGTAATGTATTTGTATTTTGTATTGTTTTAGTGAGTATTTGTATTGTGGCTGTGTAACTGCCCTTACCTTCCCTGAGACTACGGGTGCAAATTAGCTTTTGCTAACCTCGGCACATTTACATGGATGTTGCATTATTGTAATATTGATGTTGATTAATGTACATTGTACCCTATAAATTAAAATAAAAATAAAAAAATTATCAAAATGTGTAGTCAGCTAACAAGTTATAGTTAGGTAAAACCAAGTATTACTGTAATACTGAGCATTACGGCATATTGTTGAGTACTAACTGTTACCATCTAATAAATATAAATATAAATATCAGGCAGCCTAATTAGCGCATTGTAAAATAAAGTGCAACCGAAAACATGGTTGAGGACACAGCTATTACAATTGTGAGGTATTTTAGTAGGTTTGAAGCATACTTAATATACTACCATATTTCTAAATATGTACTGCCAACTACAGTATGTGAATGTATAATTTATTGGACATGAAATACAGTGGGGAGAACAAGTATTTGATACACTGCCGATTTTGCAGGTTTTCCTACTTACAAAGCATGTAGAGGTCTGTCATTTTTATCATAGGTACACTTCAACTGTGAGAGACGGAATCTAAAACAAAAATCCAGAAAATCACATTGTATGATTTTTAAGTAATTAATTTGCATTTTATTGCATGACATAAGTATTTGATACATCAGAAAAGCAGAACTTAATATTTGGTACAGAAACCTTTGTTTGCAATTACAGAGATCATATGTTTCCTGTAGGTCTTGACCAGGTTTGCACACATGTCCTTACACAGCTCTCTGGTCTTGGCCATTGTGGAGAGGTTGGAGTCTGTTTGATTGAGTGTGTGGACAGGTGTCTTTTATACAGGTAACGAGTTCAAACAGGTGCAGTTAATACAGGTAATGAGTGGAGAACAGGAGGGCTTCTTAAAGAACAACTAACTGGTCTGTGAGAGCCAGAATTCTTACTGGTTGGTAGGTGATCAAATACTTATGTCATGCAATAAAATGCAAATTAATTACTTAAAAATCATACAATGTGATTTTCTTGATTTTTGATTTCAAGAAATTACAGACCTCTGCATGCTTTGTAAGTAGGAAAACCTGCAAAATCGGCAGTGTATCAAATACTTGTTCTCCCCACTGTACATGTCGAACTCCACAATAGAAACAGTTGAACGAAAGCATCTGACATTTTTCCATGATGATACATTAAATTGGCAAAGATGTTTTACTTGTTGTGTACATTGAATCCGAGGCTACTGCAACAAGGTTGAGGAGAGGGAAAACGTAACAGTGAAATCAATATGCTGACACAAAATCCAACACTTTCACTGTTGTCTTAAAAATGATAGTTATATTATGGCTACAGCCCAACCGATATGACTAATACAATACCTGGGGGGAGAGAGAGCATAAGATGTTTTCCTCTCGTCTTGCACGCTTAGTATGTATCAAGCGTTTCAGATCAGGAGTGCTGATCTAGGATCAGGTCCCCCCTGTCAGCTTATTCATTGTAATCTAAAAGGCAATAAACGCTGATTCTACACTGATTTATTTTGTATTTACAGTATAGTCTTACTCTTAAGAAAATATGTATTCTTCATCAACTTCACAGTTGACACATTTATGTTGTTTAACTGCAATGGGAAAGATTTTGACAACACAGACCGACATGAGACCGTCACAAGACCATCACAGGCATTGGGTATGTCAAAACATAATGTTTCACAAGACTGACACAACGCCTTGAAAACATGGGGAGTTGTAGGGAAACTGGAGGGAGTTTATCTACTAGAGTTGCATCAAGTCTGGCGATCCATCGTTACCTTTAAACCAAAACAAAGACGTGTGACCTATCCAACTTCAACTACAGAAGCAAAGGTTAACATTTTTGTGGTTGAAGTGCACAATTTAAGAGTTCTCACATTTTTAAGAGTTCTCACCTATAATATACCTTACAAATAAATGGCTTCTGTAATCATTCTTAATCAACTTATTTATAAACTATATCCCACATAGGATAGTATCAGGAATGAAAACAGGGGATGCAAGTGCATGGAATATTTGAGGGTGAAGCTATTCACTATATGTGAGGTCAATGTGATACAAAGTGGATTAGAAAAATTGGTCTAGAGGAACACAAACAAGTCTATGGTGGATGATTGGGGGAGGAACATAAAGGGGACATGACACCACTTCAAAACATTGTTTATACCTGTCTGTCTATGTGATAATGTCCAAACTGAAAAGTTGAAAAGGAAAGTGGTTAAAGCAAGAGGCAAAAAACAGTGTTAAAAACATATAAATTAATTAACCAAAACAAAAGCATGTCACTTTCCGAATAAGTCAACGGATTCCTTTTGCCCAACATGTCTGGGTGCCTCCACAAACCAACTAATTATATAATCCAGACTATCAGAAAAACACTTTTAATTTGGGTTTAAAACATGAATCAAATAAGTATGTCAAGAGGAAAATGTTAATCTATTCATTTAGTTATGCACCAATCATGTGGAATACAGTGGATGATTTGGTTTATTTTTAGGTGCAGTATAGTTAGTTGCCTGGTAAGGAATACCAATGGTAGACACAGCTATGTATTCGAGTTGTTTGTTGTAAAGACAACATCCATTAAATACCATTCTTGTTTGAATTGTTGAATCATTCTTTGCATAGCATGCTGGCTGTATAAATGTATAAATCAAATAGGCTAATCAAAATAAATCAAATAGGCTAATCAAAATAAATACAAATAGTGTCATTAGTCGGTTAGTTGTCCTGAGTGTTTTGGTTTTAATTCAATAATTGTTGTTCAATGATTGGCCTATAGGCTATCATCCACAGTGTTTCTTCCTACAAAATAAAAACGAACACATTCCTACCATTGGATCGTCGGACGATGTTCTCGAGAAAAGTGTTTTGTGGGGCCACAAGTCCTCGACGTCCACCTGCCATTCCGCCTCGTCATTCAACGTCGGTAAGAAGTGAACGCTTTTAGAGTGAACGAATGCCTGAAGTATCCGTAGGATGATACAGCTGCTCAAATCTCCTGTCTTCTGCTTTCATGGTCCCATTTCTGCTTAGATATGATGAGCGGAAGAATCTCTCACCTCATGCTGTTCGACCGCTCGTTCCGTGGCTGTGCTCCCCCTGTTGTAGACGGGATGCATGCAGAGAGCGCATCACCTGTCTCTCGTCTCGCATCTTTGCACATGGGTACCCCACACGGGTACCCCCACCCCCACAATCGCGTGAACGAATACGGAGTAGGCTACTAACAGCCCTGCGTTTAGGCAATGAAGCACACGTTAGGCCTTCTACTGAAACCCAAAAAAACGAAATAGGAATTACAAAAATGGAAAACTGACTGGAAATTAGATTTTTTTGCGCAGTGGATTCCGGGAAAAGAACACAGCTATAGCTTGCACTTCACACTGGTTGGTTGTGCGTACTCATCGCCTTTTTTATGATGCATGAACAAAGCTAATAGGTCACTGTGGGGAATTCGAGGAGGTAGCCCGCCTTCAGAAGTGCAAGGACTGACATCCCAAGGACGCCACACATTAGAAGGACGCAACACACACACACACACACACACATATATAGACAGACAGAGAGAGAGACAGAGAGACCAGGGTTGGGTAGGTTAGGCTACTTTCTAAATGTAATGTGTTAGTTACTAGTTACCTGTCCAAAATTGTAATCAGTGACGTAACTTTTGGATGACCAAAACTCTAACATAATCTGATTACTTTCAGTTACTCTTGGATTACTTTCCCTTTAAAGGAAAACGCCACCCCAAAACTATTTTGGTATTTGTTTTATTAGTCCATTGTTGATATAGTCCCAAAATGAATTGCATCATGCAAAATGCATCATACTGGCTGCATTTCTGTATTTTGAAAGTTAGATATCTTGAAAACTTGATCGCTGACATGCAAAACATTTTGGGACTATATCAACAATGGACTAATGAAACAAATACCGAAAGAGTTTTAGAAGAAGACTAAAAGGATCCATCAAACGCATTTGGTGTGTCATCATAGTGGTCTCTGACTTGTGGAACAAACTTAAACTTTTTTCAATACTGACTTGAATGTCATTGAGACAACAAAGGTGTCAGTGTTTTTTTACCTCACAAACATCCTTTATGAATTTAAAAGTAATCATCTAGTTTTTATCTGTAATCTGATTACAATATGTTTTGCTGGTAACATGTAATCAGTTACTCCGAGAGAGACAGAGAGAGAGAGTGAGCGAGAGGATAGTTGCAGATAGTCCTAGTGGTTACCCCAAGTTCGATATGGCACCATCGATTATCTCATTCTATAGGGCTTATTCAGATTGAAGAGAGTTGTAGCGTAGGTATCGTGACGAAATTACATAAAATATTATGTTACGTGACAAAAGACCCCTGATCTTGGGTAAACAGTTTCTCTGTATGTGATTGTACTAAGACCTCTGCCAAGAGGTCTGCACCCTTATGGCAAGGGTGGTATAGCGCACTTATCCCCCTGGAAGAAAATATTATGTTTTTGCCATTGAATAGATGTAAGCCTACATTACAGTAATTGATATGTAAGCGAGACCGTTTTGTACCGAAATGCAGCTCATATTTGGTACACTACAGTGGCCTGCCTAATAAGTTGAAAAAAATTGACATTTCTTAATTATTTATCCATATTCGTATCTTTATTCATATCCAGTTTGCCTCCTTTAGACCATCTAAAGGTCTTCGTTTTTTATATATAGTTTTATATATAGTTTAGTTCATAGACTGGGCAAGGGATAACGGAATGAGGTCTACCAATGTGGATTGGGAGGGATAGCCTACTGACATTTTCAGTTAATTAGGCCCTTATACCCATTTTGGACACCTAAATGGTCAAAACCATCTCCAAACTCTCTCAAAGTCACAGCTCATCACTCACACGGACATAAGTAGGTTACATAGGCCTAGTAAACAGTTAATAGGCCTATACTTAAAAATCAATAAGTTACATTCGAAAACCAAATGAACAATTAATTGTGGGATCTCTCGAAATAGGCTAGCTGTCTTTTGTCTCCATCTGCTGGCAAACCAAGGACAATATTCAGAATAAAGAGAGGCTACCCAAACGACTGGTTATTTTATTTCGCTTTTTATTTCGTACAGTTGGGCTATATTCCTCTACTTCTCATTAGCCTACTATGGGGCCATAATTGCAAAGGTAGAGTTGTTTATATTTGAAAAACATTCAAGTCAAAAATAGCCTACGTTGAAATGTAAAAAATGCTGTGTTGACGCTTCTGTGAATAAAGGCTTTAAAAAAGAGCCTCAGGCTCTATATTGGATTTACAAAACGCATCCAATGTATCCAAAACAGACGTAGCATATATTATGTGTAAGAAATTGTAACAAATTATATTCTTGTTGTAGCCTATTCGTCTACCGAGCGTGACTGTAAACAACTCCATTTTCACCCGCGCACGCAGAGCCGCAGTTTGGCTTCATATAACCAAGTGCGTAAAGGTCCTTCCGCTAGACGAATTAGTTCCTTCTTATTTTGAATATTCAATTACTGCATGTCTGAACAGATACAAGTCATGAATTACACTAAAAACAACCAATATCAGATTAAGGAACAGGCTTGGGGAAATCATTTTTAATACATCTGCGTAAAACCGTAATATACAAAAAATGGTGGATTAATACTGGACTATGGCACAGTGTCACAGCTGCGTAGCTGTGGGAGTTATTGAAAAAGACAGGCTGTGAAAAAATATACATTGCATGGTTTTATTAGGTATTCTCCCAAGGAGAACCCACAAAGATACGTAAAAATGCCTGGAATGATGGATAAAGGGTCGGAGTATCTAGGAAAGGGACGCTCAAACGGAACAAAAAGCCCTTCAAATGCATCGAATGGACATTTTTCTGATGAGAGCGGCAGTGACGACGAGCACGGTATAGCCTCGAACACCCGTTTTGCATGTCACACTGTATGTATTATTTTGAACGCGAAAAACAGAAAGAAATGTGTCTATTAATGTGTTATACACATTTTTCCTTATTGCAGATGTCGGAATGCGTGTGGGATCCGATTATCAAGCCAATATACCAGAATTTGATCCTGGTAAGGTTATGCTTGATCTACCTGACTGTATTCTGGTGGTAGCCTCGGTATAGGTTATGACAGTACATTTACATTAACCTTTTTACTTTACAACCCATAGTCAGCAGGCTTTTATTCGACAATTGAGCCAGATGTGTAGAGAATTATGGCCCATTGAAAGATGTTGTCGATGTTTGGTTTATAGAAGCGTTTTGAAACACATTTCTATTCCGAGGCTGTACTTGCCCACCGTAGGCTACTATTGGTTTCCTTCAACTGAATTGGCTTTTTGTTGCTTTCTAAACAATATTTTAACAACAATAAAGCAGTCTCTTTAGTCCTGCATGTATTGCTTTAATTAGGCTGTTAAAATGACATGAAATAACACTATATGAAAATTATGTGTTTTTTCTAATTATGTAGTATATATATATTTTTTATATATTTTTCTGTAGGTTCTACCAAGTACAGTGATAAAGATAGTGGGGGTATGTTGGTGTGGTCTCCATACCACACCATTGTCGACCCAAAATGTAAGTCAGTTTGGTTTTCACAAGCATCTTATTTCTAAAGGCAACCAACAGTTGATTTTACAAAAATATTTATAATATTTTTTAACTATTTCTTAAGTAGTTTAATTAAACTATGATTTTTCTCCACAGTGGATGAATATATTGCCATTGCAAAAGAGAAGCATGGATATAATGTTGAGCAGGTATGTCTGCTTTTTAGGATTATTAGGCAGGTACATAGGGCCACATTTACTAAGCTTTTTCACCAATGCAGAGAATCCACCTTATTTTTCAAAATCATATGAAAAACTTTAAACAGAATTTCCATTGTTTTAACCCTATTGAAGCATATTCCCAATTTTAACATTCATATTACATTTTCCAATGCCCCCCGGACAGGCCTAAAATTTACCCCGGTGTGAAAGCTCAGTAAATTTGACCCACAATGTATTAATAAACTACCACAACATACTTAAAAATAACATATTCAAATGTTATTTAGGGGAATACCTACTCTACCTATTCTAGTTCTGTTGCTCAAGCATTACTGGCTCAGTGAAGCCCCATAGACCTGCCTGGTGTCCATTCTCAGTGGACTCCACTCGTTGTTGTCCCCCACAGGCATTGGGCATGCTGTTCTGGCACAAGCACAACATTGAGAAGTCCCTGGCAGACCTGCCCAACTTTACCCCCTTCCCCGACGAGTGGACCGTGGAGGATAAGGTGCTGTTCGAACAAGCCTTCAGCTTCCACGGAAAAAGCTTCCACAGGATTCAACAAATGGTAACATACATTAATATACAGTATCTTTTACTTTAATGTGTGTCTGTGTACTGTTCATACAAACATACACTACCGGTCAAAAGTTTTAGAACACCTACTCATTCAAGGGTTTTTCTTTTCTTTTTACTATTTTCTACATTGTAGAATAATAGTGAAGACATCAAAACTATGAAATAACACATATGGAATCATGTAGTAACCAGAAAAGTGATAAACAAATCAAAATATATTTTATATTTGAGATTCTTCAAATAGCCACCCTTTGCCTTGATGACAGCTTTGCACAGCCTTGGCATTCTCTCAACCAGCTTCATGGGGTAGTCACCTTGAATGCATTTCAATTAACAGGTTTGCCTTCTTAAAAGTTAATTTGTGGAATTTCTTTCCTTCTTAATGTGTTTGAGCCAATCAGTTGTGTTGTGACAAGGTGGGGGGGATATATAGAAGATAGCCCTATTTGGTAAAAGACCAAGTCCATATTATGGCAAGAACAGCTCAAATAAGCAAAGAGAAACAACAGCCCATTATTACTTGAAGACATGAAGGTCAGTCAATACGGAACATTTCAAGAACTTTGAAAGTTTCTTCAAGTGCAGTCGCAAAAACCATCAAGCGCTATGATGAAACTGGCTCTCATGAGGACTGCCACAGGAATGAAAGACCCAGAGTTATCTCTGCTGCAATGGATAAGTTTATTAGAGTTACCAGCCTCAGAAATTGCAGCCCAAATAAATGCTTCACAGAGTTCAAGTAAAAGACACATCTCAACATCAACTGTTCAGAAGAGACTGTGTGAATCAGGCCTTCATGGTCGAATTGCTGCAAAGAAACCACTACTAAAGGACACCAATAAGAAGAAGAGACTTGCTTGGGCCAAGAAACACGAGCAATGGACATTAGACCGGTGGAAATTTGTCCTTTGGTCTGGAGTCCAAATTTGAGATTTTTGGTTCCAACTGCCGTGTCTTTGTGAGACGCGGTGTGGGTGAACGGATGATCTCTGCATGTGTATTTCCCACTATAAAGCATGGAGGAGGAGGTGTTATGGTGTGGGGGTGCTTTGCTTGCAACACTGTCTGTGATTTATTTAGAATTCAAGGCACATTTAACCAGCATGGCTACAACAGCATTCTGCAGCGATATGCCATCCCATCTGGTTTGGGCTTAGTGGGACTATCATTTGTTTTTCAACAGGTCAATGACCCAACACACCTACAGGCTGTGTAAGGGCTATTTTACCAAGAAGGAGAGTGATGAAGTGCTGCATCAGATGACCTGGCCTCCACAATCCCCCGACCTCAACCAAATTGAGATGGTTTGGGATGAGTCGGACGGCAGCATGTGGGAACTCCTTCAAGACTGTTGGAAAAGCATTCCAGGTGAAGCTGGTTGAGAGAATGCAAAGAGTGTACAAAGCCGTCATCAAGGCAAAGGGTGGCTATTTGAAGAATCTCAAATATAAAATATATTTTGATTTGTTTAACACTTTTTTGGTTACTACATGATTCCATATGTGTTATTTCATAGTTTTGATGTCTTCACTATTATTCTACAATGTAGAAAATAGTAAAAATAAAGAAAAACCCTTGAATGAGTAGGTGTTCTAAAACTTTTGCCCAGTAGTGTACACAAGCAGTCTGGATGAATATTGCAGTTGTCTTTAAGGTAATTTACACTTGAGCCAACATCCGCATTCACCTTGAATGCAATCTCTGCGAACGTTGGGGTGATTGCCTTTAAAAGGCACATTGTCGACAGTGCAGTGCACTTGTCGACAACGCTCCTTTGATTGAATCCCAGCTTTAATGTAAGTATAAACTGTCATTTGGTACCATTTTCTCATCTGTTGTAGTTACCAGACAAATCCATATCCAGTCTTGTGAAGTATTACTACTCTTGGAAGAAGACCCGGTCCAGAACCAGCCTGATGGACCGCCAGGCCAGAAAGCTAGCAAACCGAAACGCCCAAGATGAAAGGTAAGAGTTGTAGCTCAGCTTTTATTACTGTCTGTGAATTCCAAGTGGTCGGATTCCAATAATGATTGGCTTTTCTTGACATTAGTGATGAAGAAATGGAGGAGGCCAACCCCATCGAAGCAAACGATAGCGATTATGACCCCACCAAGGAGACGAAAAAAGAGGTACGTTATCTAAACTTTAGAATTTAAACTGATGGAATGTCAGTTGGGATAGATCAAAAAGTAATAGCGGATACACTTTTAATCAGGTGACCAGCATTCACTTACAATGAGCAGTAGAGTTATGATGTGGGGGGAAGGTTAATGTTAGGACATACAGTAGACAAAACACATTACCCAGGATACACCTCCACACTCCATCCCCAGGTGACAGCAGCCTTATCCAGGTGTTGAGCCTGCTTGATAAGCAAATCAGGTGCTGCCAATTAGGGTGATCATCAGTCAGTGTCCCAGCTTGCAAGCTGTGAGGCTGCTAGTAGGTTTGTTGGCCATGAGGCCTTTCGTTTGGTTTTGAATCTTTAGTTTAGTCATGCCTGTTTGTGGTTTCCTTTTTGTATACATTAACTTTCGTCACCATCTGAACAAATAATAATCCACTTGGATGACCAAGAGGTCAAGAGAGACAGAGCTGGCCCTGGACCAAGGTAAGATTGCCGTGTCCTTGGGCACATCCAACATGGTCCTCAAATGCTGATTTCTCACAAATGCACACATTCAGGTTACAGACCATGTAACTAGGCCTAGGACCACTAGACAAAGCGAGTGCAACAATATCCGTAGGCTAGTTATTGGGTTAGTAACAAAGGTCACACTTAAAAGGTACAGTAAACGATGCATTAAGTAAACCGCAACATAGGGCCGATTTCTGCAACAACTAAGAGCGTTTGAAGCACGAGGCTAAACTTGTACACAGTTTTTGTTCCATAGCTATCACGTTGTAGCAGTGGGAAGCGCACCCATGCACTGGAGTCCTGCATCGGGTTGGATACCAACGGTTGACCCGCAAAAGAATCAGCTGGCGGGTGGAATGAAAACATTATTTCAACCCGTGGGTCAGATCGCGGTTCTGAACGATTATATTGCAGGTCAGACGTTTTAAATCAAGATTTATTTTACAAACCCAGGAGATTGTTGAATTGTTGCAAATTCCATTATGTGAGCAGTGAGGCATACATAGCCTAGGCTAGAGTGGAGCAGGGAACTGTCCATTATTTGTGTGGTGCTGAAACGTTCCTAATTTGTCCACGTGCAGAGCTTACGTTTCCTTCTGCAACGCGGCAATACGTTGGCAAGTTTATTTTCCCTGACTCCTAGCTCACGCAAAAATGGCTAACGTAACAGGAGAAATAGAAAGAAAGGTTATGATGGTGGATTGCACCATCGTGGAAACAGGTGCTCTGTGAGTGAAATCCCCGGTTTGGAAGGATTTTGTAGTCATTGGGGACAAGGAGGACAACAACCCAGTATATGGATACACAGCCTGCAAAAGTGCAAGCAGGTATTCGTTTACGATAATTCAGTTAATTATCAATGAATTATTACATGAATTCAAGCTTTTGTTAATTTAGACCATACGCAGGCTATATAAAGTCTAAACCTACTAAATAAATGTATGCTTTTTGCATCCTATAGCTTATTCGATTCTGGGAGTTGTTTATTTAAGTTTCAATTAAACTATTTGATAATCTTAACAATAAGGAATGTAAAAGTATTGTTTTGTTATGTCGCTTATAGGCTTTCATTAGGTAAGAAGGCTAACTAGAAGGCTTTTTTCAAAGCGATTTGAATTGTCAATGTGTGCCGCATCGCATTATGAAAATAAGATAAGCCTATCATTCTTAATTCATGGCATGGTTTCCTTTTATCCAAATGTTGAATAGACATGCAGACAAATTATTTCATGCAGGGAAGGGAAATAGCCTAATACTCTGGTCATAATTTTTTTTAAATAAATTGTTATTTGGCGGGTCACAGATCGGCTCTTGGAACAATTCTATGCTGGTGGGTCGGGTTGCAGAGAAAATCTGTCTTGATATCGGGTGGTGCTCTGAATTGATGTGGCCGGCGAGTTCGGCTCCAAAAAATGGAGCCATGCAGGACTCTACCATGCACATGTGCAGATACTCTGTGGGACTGTGAGAGCAAAGTCTTGCATTGTGCTCATCTGAATATCAGTGGTGCTGCTCGTGGCAACGTCATATCGCTGAGTCTCACTTTAATATGACACTTCTTATAATGTGCAAAAGCTTCAGAACATACGCACAGCCAGGTACTTTTTTGCAGGTGCTGGAGTTATAGGTGAACTCATGAACAATTAAAAGGAAAACGTCACACTGCTGTTCATGCTCCAAGGTGATTTTTCATGGATGCCTGATGAAGGGTTGAAACGTATCAATAAAATCACTTGGGAGCATGAACAGCAGTGTGCAGCATTACCGTTTTATTATACCTCTCAAAACATTGTTATGACCAACTCGTCAACTTTGGATGAATTTGACAAAAACTTTGTATTTTTCTCCTTCTGCTTATTTTCTGGTACCTCCAGCTGTCATTAGTCCAACAAAGTTATGTCCTAACAATGACACAATAGATGTTACGAACAGTTATGACAGCTAATAGAAAGTTTACCCGTGCCTCTCCAGGGCCACACGGAGCCCCAGCCCCTGAGCTCCTCCAAGATTGGGCTCGGCCGACGGGAGCACCTGACGCTCATGCACCGGCACCACTCGCAGCGTTCCAAGTGTCGGCCGCCCAAGGGCATGTACCTGACCCAGGAGGATGTGGTGGCAGTGTCATGCAGCTCCAGTGCTGCCAACACTGTCCTTCGGCAGCTGGACATGGAGCTGGTGGCCCTCAAAAGACAGGTGAGCAGGGCAACCTGGGTCCTCAAGGTGCTTGAGTTGAGGCTTTTTCACAGTACATTTTAGTCATTTAGCAGACGCTCTCATCCAGAGCGACTTATAGGAGCAATTAAGGTTAAGTGCCTTGCTCAAGGCACATATTTTCACCTAGTCTGCACAGGGATTTGAACCAGCGAACTTTCGGTAACTGGCCAAACACTCTTATCCGCTAGGCTACCTTCGCCTTAGTGCTTGAGAATCTTTGCTTGTATCCTGAAAGTAAAAGATAAATACACTATATATAATTTACATACATACATACATACATACATACATACATACATACATACATACATACATACATACATACATACATACAAGTGCATTCGGAAAGTATTCAGACCCTTTGACTTTTTCCACATTTTGTTACGTGACAGCCTTATCCTAAAATTGATTAAATAGTTTTTCCCCTCATCAATCTACACACAATACCCCATAATGACAAAGCAAAAACAGATTTTTAGAGATTTTTGCAAATGTATAAAAATAATTAAATGAAATATCACAATTACATAAGTATTCAGACCCTTTACTCAGTACTTTGTTGAAGCACCTTTGGCAGTGATTACAGTCTCGAGTCTTCTTAGGTATGACGCTACAAGCTTGGCACACCAGTATCCAGAGATGTTCGATCGGGTTCAAGTCCGGGATCTGGCTGGGCAACTAAAGGACATTCAGAGACTTGTCCCGAAGCAGGTTTTCATCAAGGATCTCTATGTACTTTGCTCCGTTCATCTTTCCCTCGATCCTGACTAGTCTCCCAGTCCCTGCCACTGAAAAACATCCCTACAGCATGATGCTGCCACCACCATGCTTCACTGCAGGGACGGTGCCAGGTTTCCTCCAGACGTGAAGCTTGGCATTCAGGCCAAAGAGTTCAATCTTGGTTTCATCAGAACAGAGGATCTTGTTTTTCATGGTCAAAATCCTTTAGGTGCCTTTTGGCAAACTCCAAGCGGGCTGTCATGTGCCTTTTACTGAGGAGTGGCTTCCGTCTGGCCACTCTACCATAAAGGCCTGATTGGTGGAGTGCTGCAGAGATGGTTGTCATTCTGGAAGTTTCTCCCATCTCCAGAGGAACTCTGGAGCTCTGTCAGAGTGACCATCGGGTTCTTGGTCACCTCCCTGACCAAGGCCCTTTTCCTCCGATTGCTCAGTTTGGCCGGGCGGCCAGCTCTAGGAAGAGTCTTAGCGGTTCCAAACTACTTCCATTTAAGAATGATGGAGGCCACTGTGTTCTTGGGGACCTTCAATGCTGCAGATATTTTTTGGTACCCTTCCCCAGATCTGTGCTTCAACACAATCCTGTCTCGGAGCTCTACAGACAATTACTTCGACCTCATGGCTTTTGCTCTGACATTGACATGCACTGTCAACTGAGGGACCTTTTATAGACTGGTGTGTGCCTTTCCAAATCATGTCAAATCAATTGGATTTACCACAGGTGGACTCCAATCAAGTTGTAGAAACATCTCAAGGATGATCAATGGAAACAGGATTCACCTGAGCACAATTTTGAGTCTCATAGCAAAGGGTATGAATACTTATGTAAATAAGGTATTCCCGTTTCTTTTTTATACATTTACAAAAATGTCTAAACCTGTTTTCGCTTTGTCATTATTGGGTATTGTGTGTAGATTGATGAGGATTTTTTTATTTAATCCATTTTAGAATAAGGCTGGAAAGTAACAAAATGTGGAAAAAGGGGTCTGAATACTTACCGAATGCACTGTGTATGTATGTATGTATGTATGTACAGTGGGGCAAAAAAGTATTTAGTCAGCCACTATTTGTGCAAGTTCTCCCACTTAAAAAGATGAGAGAGGCCTGTAATATTCATCATAGGTACACGTCAACTATGAAAGACAAATTGAGGAAAAAAATTCCAGAAAATCACATTGTAGGATTTTTTATGAATTTCTTTGCAAATTATGGTGGAAAATAAGTATTTGGTCACCTACAAACAAGCAAGATTTCTGGCTCTCACAGACCTGTAACTTCTTCTTTAAGAGGCTCCTCTGTCCTCCACTCGTTACCTGTATTAATGGCATCTGTTTGAACTTGTTATCAGTATAAAAGACACCTGTCCACAACCTCAAACAGTCACACTCCAAACTCCACTATGGCCAAGACCAAAGAGCTGACAAAGGACACCAGAAACAAAATTGTAGACCTGCACCAGGCTGGGAAGACTGAATCTGCAATAGGTAAGCAGCTTGGTTTGAAGAAATCAACTGTGGGAGCAATTATTAGGAAATGGAAGACATACAAGACCACTGATAATCTCCCTCGATCTGGGGCTCCACGCAAGATCTCACCCCGTGAGGGTCAAAATGATCACAAGAACGGTGAGCAAAAATCCCAGAACCACACGGGGGGACCTAGTGAATGACCTGCAGAGAGCTGGGACCAAAGTAACAAAGCCTACCATCAGTAACACACTACGCCGCCAGGGACTCAAATCCTGCAGTGCAAGACGTGTCCGCCTGCTTAAGCCAGTAAATGTCCAGGCCTGTCTGAAGTTTGCTAGAGTGCATTTGGATGATCCAGAAGAGGATTGGGAGAATGTCATATGGTCAGATGAAACCAAAATAGAACTTTTTGGTAAAAACTCAACTCGTCGTGTTTGGAGGACAAAGAATGCTGAGTTGCATCCAAAGAACACCATACCTACTGTGAAGCATGGGGGTGGAAACATCATGCTTTGGGGCTGTTTTTCTGCAAAGGGACCAGGACGACTGATCCGTGTAAAGGAACGAATGAATGGGGCCATGTATCGTGAGATTTTGAGTGAAAACCTCCTTCCATCAGCAAGGGCATTGAAGATGAAACGTGGCTGGGTCTTTCAGCATGACAATGATCCCAAACACACCGCC
The DNA here is from genome assembly GCF_020615455.1 of Coregonus clupeaformis. Taxonomy (NCBI): domain Eukaryota; kingdom Metazoa; phylum Chordata; class Actinopteri; order Salmoniformes; family Salmonidae; genus Coregonus; species Coregonus clupeaformis. The sequence goes on along the minus strand of NC_059211.1, from coordinate 51,613,396 downwards.
CGGGCAATGAAGGAGTGGCTTCGTAAGAAGCATTTCAAGGTCCTGGAGTGGCCTAGCCAGTCTCCTGATCTCAACCCCATAGAAAATCTTTGGAGGGGAGTTGAAAGTCTGTGTTGCCCAGCGACAGCCCCAAAACATCACTGCTCTAGAGGAGATCTGCATGGAGGAATGGGCCAAAATACCAGCAACAGTGTGTGAAAACCTTGTGAAGACTTACAGAAAACGTTTGACCTGTGTCATTGCCAACAAAGGGTATATAACAAAGTATTGAGAAACTTTTGTTATTGACCAAATACTTATTTTCCACCATAATTTGCAAATAAATTCATTAAAAATCCTACAATGTGATTTTCTGGATTTTTTTTTCTCATTTTGTCTGTCATAGTTGACGTGTACCTATGATGAAAATTACAGGCCTCTCTCATCTTTTTAAGTGGGAGAACTTGCACAATTGGTGGCTGACTAAATACTTTTTTTCCCCACTGTATGTATGTATGTATGTATGTATGTATGTATGTATGTATGTATGTATGTATGTATGTATGTATGTATGTATGTATGTATGTATATATATATATGTATATGTGTATGTATATATATATATGTGTATATATATATATGTGTATATATATATATATATATGTGTATATATATATATGTGTATATATATATATATATATATATATATATATATATATATACACACACATATACATATATATATATACATACATACATACATACACAGTGCTTTCGGTAAGTATTCAGACCCCTTCCCTTTTTCCACATTTTGTTACTTTCCAGCCTTATTCTAAAATGGATTAAATGTTCAAATAAACCTACCATTAAAATTATAGACTGATCATTTCTTTGTCAGTGGGCAAACGTACAAAATCAGCAGGGGATCAAATACTTTTTTCCTTCACTGTATATATACATATATATATATATATATACAGTGAGGGAAAAAAGTATTTGATCCCCTGCTGATTTTGTACGTTTGCCCACTGACAAAGAAATGATCAGTCTATAATTTTAATGGTAGGTTTATTTGAACAGTGAGAGACAGAATAACAAAAAAATCCAGAAAAACGCATGTCAAAAATGTTATAAATTGATTTGCATTTTAATGAGGGAAATAAGTATTTGACCCCTCTGCAAAACATGACTTAGTACTTGGTGGTAAAACCCTTGTTGGCAATCACAGAGGTCAGACGTTTCTTGTAGTTGGCCACCAGGTTTGCACACATCTCAGGAGGGATTTTGTCACACTCCTCTTTGCAGATCTTCTCCAAGTCATTAAGGTTTCGAGGCTGACGTTTGGCAACTCGAACCTTCAGCTCCCTCCACAGATTTTCTATGGGATGAAGGTCTGGAGACTGGCTAGGCCACTCCAGGACCTTAATGTGCTTCTTCTTGAGCCACTCCTTTGTTGCCTTGGCCGTGTGTTTTGGGTCATTGTCATGCTGGAATTCCCATCCACAACCCATTTTCAATGCCCTGGCTGAGGGAAGGAGGTTCTCACCCAAGATTTGACGGTACATGGCCCCGTCCATCATCCCTTTGATGCGGTGAAGTTGTCCTGTCCCCTTAGCAGAAAAACACCCCAAAAGCATAATTTTCCACCTCCATGTTTGACGGTGGGGATGGTGTTCTTGGGGTCATAGGCAGCATTCCTCCTCCTCCAAACACGGCGAGTTGAGTTGATGCCAAAGAGCTCCATTTTGGTCTCATCTGACCACAACACTTTCACCCAGTTGTCCTCTGAATCATTCAGATGTTCATTGGCAAACTTCAGACGGGCATGGATATGTCCTTTCTTGAGCAGGGGGACCTTGCAGGCTCTGCAGGATTTCAGTACTTCACGGCGTAGTGTGTTACCAATTGTTTTCTTGGTGATTATGGTCCCAGCTGCCTTGAGATCATTGACAAGATCCTCCCGTGTAGTTCTGGGCTGATTCCTCACCGTTCTCATGATCATTGCATGGAGCCCCAGGCCAAGGGAGATTGACAGTTGTGCTGATTAAAGAAGCAATAAAACTGGCCTTCTTGAGACTAGTTGAGTATCTGGAGCAACAGAAATTGTGGGTTCGATTAAAGGCTCAAAATGGCAAGAAACAAATAACTTTCTTCTGAAACTCGTCAGTCTATTCTTGTTCTGAGAAATTAAGGCTATTCCATGCGAGAAATTGCCAAGAAACTGAAGATCTCGTACAACGCTGTGTACTACTCCCTTCACAGAACAGCGCAAACTGGCTCTAACCAGAATAGAAAGAGGAGTGGAAGGCTCCTGTGTACAACTGAGTAAGAGGACAAATTCATTTGTGTCTAGTTTGAGAAACAGGCGCCTCACAGGTCCTCAACTGGCAGCGTCATTAAATAGTACCCGCAAAACACCAGTCTCAACGTCAACAGTGAAGAGGCGACGCCGGGATGCTGACGTTCTAGGCGGAGTTGCAAAGAAAAAGCCATATCTCAGACTGGCCAATAAAAATAAAAGATTTAGATGGGCAAAAGAACACAGACACTGGACAGAGGAAGATTGGAAAAAGTGTTATGGACAGACGATTCAAAGTTTGAGGTGTTCGGATCACAAAGACGAACATTTGTGAGACGTAGACCAAATGAAAAGATGCTGGAGGAGTGGTTGATGCCATCTGTCAAGCATGGTGGAGGCAATGTGATGGTCTGGGGGTGCTTTGGTGGTGGTAAAGTGGGAGATTTGTACAGGGTAAAAGGGATCTTGAAGAAGGAAGGCTATCACTCCATTTTGTAACACCATGCCATACCCTGTGGACGGCGCTTGATTGGAGCCAATTTCCTCCTACAACAGGACAATGACCCAAAGCACAGCTCCAAACTATGTAAGAACTATTTGGGGAAGAAGCAGTCAGCTGGTATTCTGTCTATAATGGAGTGCCCAGCACAGTCAACGGATCTCAACCCTATTGAGCTGTTGTGGGAGCAGCTTGACCGTATGGTACGTAAGAAGTGCCCATTAAGCCAACCCAACTTGTGGGAGGTGCTTCAGGAAGCATGGGGTGAAATCTCTTCAGATTACCTCAACAAATTGACAACAAGAATGCCAAAGGTCTGCAAGGCTGTAATTGCTGCAAATGGAGGATTCTTTGACGAAAGCAAAGTTTGAAGGACACAATTATTATTTCAATTAAAAATCATTATATCTAACCTTGTCAATGACTACATTTCCTATGCATTTTGCTATATTTCCTATTCAAACTCATTTCATGTATATTTTCATGGAAAACAAGGACATTTCTAAGTGACCCCAAACTTTTGAACAGTAGTGTATATACACACAAAAGTATGTGGACACCCCTTCAAATTAGTGGACTCAGCTATTTCAGCCACACCTATTGCTGACCGCTGCAGAAAATCGAGCACACAGCCATGCAATCGCCATAGACAAACATTGGCTGTAGAATGGCCTTACCGTAGAGCTCAGTGACTTTCAACATGGCACCGTCATAGGATACCACCTTTCCAACAAGTCAGTTCGTCAAATTTCTGCCCTGCTAGAGCTGCCCCGGTCAACTGTAAGTGCTGTTATTGTGAAGTGGAAACGTCTAGGAGCAACAACGGTTCAGCCGCGAAATGGTAGGCCACACAAGCTCAAAGAATGGTACCACCGAGTGCTGAAGCACATAGCGTGTAAAAATCGTCTGTCCTCGGTTGCAACATCACTACTGTTTTCCAAACTGCCTCTGGAAGCAACGTCAGCACAATAACTATTCGTTGTGACCTTCAAGAAATGTGTTTCCATGGCCGAGCAGCCACACACAAGCCTAAGATCACCATGCGCAATGCCAAGCGTCGGCTGGAGTGGTGTAAAGATTGGTCTCTGGAGCAGTGGAAACGCGTTCTCTGGAGTGATTAATCACGCATCACCATCTGGCAGTCCGATGGTCGAATCTTGGCTTGGCGGATGCCAGGAGAACGCTACCTGCCCTAATGCATAGTGCCAACTGTAATGGTCTGGGGTTGTTTTTCATGGTTCGGGCTAGGCCCCTTAGTTCCAGTGAAGGGAAATCTTAACAATACAATGACATTCTAGATGATTCTGTGCTTCTAACTTTGTGGCAACAGTTTGGGGAAGGCCCTTTCCTGTTTCAGCATGACAATGCCCCCTTGCACAAAGCGAGGTCCATACATAAATGCTTTGTTGAGATCGGTGTGGAAGAACTTGACTGGCCTGCACTGAGCCCATCGAACATCTTTAGGATGAATTGGAACGCCGACTGCAAGCCAGGCCTAATCGCCCAACATCAGTGCCCGACCTCACTAATGCTCTCGTGGCTGAATAGAAGCCAGTCCCCGCAGCAATGTTCCAACATCTAGTTGAAAGCCTTCCCAGAAGAGTGGAGGCTGTTATAGCAGCAAAGGCGGGACCAACTCCATATTAATGCCCATTATTTTGGAATGAGATGTTTGACGAGAAGGTGTCCACATACTTTTGGTAATGTAGTGTATCAGCACTACTTAGTGCATTGTGTTGTTCTAAGCATATGTACGGTGCCTTCAAAAAGTATTCACACCCCTTGACTTTTTCCATATTTTGTGTTTTCAAGGTGGGATTAAAATGGATTTGTCATTATGTCAATGATTTACACAAAGTACTCATGTCAAGGTGAAAGAATAATTTTTTACAAATGTTAGTGTTTTATTCTTCATAAATTCTATCTTGAATACATGTATTCAACCCCCTGAGTCAATACATGTTCGAATCGCCTTTGGCAGCGATTAAAGCTGTGAGTCTTTCTGGATTAGTCCAAGACCTTTGCACACCTGGATTGTACAATATTTGCACATTCTTTTTAAAATTCCTCAAGCTCTGTCAAGTTGGTAGTTGAACATTGCTAGAGAGGCATTTTCAAGTCTTGCCATAGATTTTCAAGCCGATTTAAGTCAAAACTGTAACTATACCACTCAGAAACATTCAATATCGTCTTGGTAAGCAACTCCAGTGTATATTTGGCTTTGTGTATTAGGTTATTGTCCTGCTGAAAGGTGAATTTGTCTCCCAGTGTCTGTTGGAAAGCCGACTGAACCAGGTTTTCATCTAGGATATTGCTTGTACTTAGCTCTATTCTGTTTCTTTATATCCTAAAAAAAAGAGTCCTTGCCGATGACAGGCACCACCATGCTTGAAAATATGAAGTGTGGTACTCAGTGGATGTGTTGTGTTGGATTTTCCCCAAGCATAGCGCTTTGTATTCAGAACAAAGCAGTTTTACTTTAGTGCCTTATTGCAAACTGGATGCATGTTTTGGAATATTTTTTCTGTACTTCCTTCTTACTCTGACATTTAGGTTAGTTTTGTGGAGTAACTACAAGGTTGTTGATCCATCCTCAATTTTCTCCTATCACAGCCCTTCAACTCTGTCACTGTTTTAAAGTCACCATTGGCCTCATGGTGAAATCCCTGAGCGGTTTTCTTCCTCTCTGGCAACTGAGTTAGGAAGGACGCATTTATCTTTGTAGTGACTGGATGTATTGATACACCATCCAAAGTGTAATTAATTACTTCACCATGCTCAAAGGGATATTCAAGGACAGCTTTTATTTATTTTTATTTTGTATGTACCAATAGGTGCCCTTCTTTGCGAAGCATTGGAAAACCTCCCTGGTCTTTGTGGTTGAATCTGTGTTTGAAATTCACTGCTCGACTGAGGGACTTTACAGATTATTGTATATGTGTGGGGTACAGAGATGAGGTAGTCATTAAAAAAACATGTTAAACACTTATTGCACACAGTGAGTCCATGCAACTTATTATGCCACTTAATTTTATTTCTGAACTTATTTAGGCTTGCCATAAAAGGGGTTGAATACTTAGACTCAAGACACCTCAGCTTTTCATTTTTTATTAATTTGTAAACATTTCTAAAAACATAATTACACTGACATTATGGGGTATTGTGCGTAGGCCAATGACAAAAAATCTCAATTTAATCCATTTTAAATTCAGGCTGTAACACAACAAAATGTGGAAAAAGTAAAGGGATGTGAGTACTTTCTGAAGGCACTAGGAATTTATCCCACAGGTTCAAAATGCAAAGCAACTGAACAGTGGTCTGAAACACAGGATGGAAGCGGGCATTGATGACTTCAGGCTGCCGGAGGTATGTGCCAAATGTTTAGATTTCAGTGAGAAAGGGACCTAGCAATGTGACATAAGTGGTCATAACATACACATCACTAACATGCTACCCAGACCGCACACGCTCGTGTGTCCGCCATCACGCGCAAGTTGATTTTGCCACCCCACACCAGACGCGATCAGGACACGCAGGTTGAAATATCAAAACAAACTCTGAACCAATTATATTAATTTCAGGACAGGTCGAAAAGCATTAAGCATTTATGGCAATTTAGCTAGCTGGTTTGCTGTTGCTAGCTCATTCGCCCTGGGATATAAACATTGGGTTGTTATTTTACTTGAAATGCACTAGGTCCTCTACTCCAACAATTAATCCACAGATAAAACGGTAAAAGTTTGTTTTCTAGTAATCTCTCCTCCTTCAGGCTTCTTCTTCTTTGGACTTTATATGGCGGTTGGCAACCAACTTTATGGTGCATTATCACAACCAACTGGACTGGAGCGTAGACATCAGTTCATCTTTCAATCACCCACGTGGGTAGATGCTCCTAAAAACCAATGAGGAGATGGGATTGGCAGGACTTGCAGCGCGTTGAGCGTCACAAATAGAACCAAGTTCTATTTTAGCGCCTGGCCACGCAGACGCTCACGAGCAATGTGGGTGCAATAATTTAATAACATGTATGTGTACATTTATTTTGCAACGCTCACGCACGCGATGCGGTCAGCATGTAAGACCTTACAAATGAAGTTCTACCAAGAGATGAAGTCATTAGTTATGGACGTTTCTTTATTATGGTTGCTTATATGAAGTGAGTGACCTGTTGTCTTGACATTTATTGCCACTTAGCTTCTACACTGAACAAAAATATAAACGCAACATGTAAAGTGTTGGTCCCATGTTTCATGAGTTGAAATAAAAGATCCCAGAAATGTTTCATACGCACAAAAAGCATATTTCTCTCAAATGTTGTGCACAAGTTTATTTTTATCCCTGTTAGTGAGCATTTCTCCTTTGCCAAGATAATCCATCCACCTGACAGCTGTGGTATATCAAGAAGCTTATTAAACAGCATGATCATTACACAGGTGGGGACAATAAAAGGCCACTCTAAAATGTGCAGTTGTAACACAGAACAATGCCACAGATGTCTGAAGTTGAGGGAGTGTGCAATTGGCATGCTGACTGCAAGAATGTCAACCAGAGCTGTTGCCAGGTAATTTAATGTTCATTTCTCTATCATAAGCAGCCTCCAACGTCGTTTTAGAGAATTTGGCAGTAAATCTAACCGGCCTCAACCGCAGACCTTGTGTAACCACGCCAAGCCAGGACCTCCACATCCGGCTTCTTCACCTGCGGGAATGTCAGACCAGTCACCCGGACAGCTGATGAAACTTGTCGTCCTCACCAAGGTCTTGACCTGACTGCAGTTCGGCGTCGTAACTGACTTCAGTGGGGAAATGCTCACGTTCGATGGCCGCCAGCACACTGGAGAAGTGTGCTCTTCACGGATGAATCCCAGTTTCAACTGTACCGGGCAGATGGCAGACAGCATTTATGGATGTCATGTGGGCGAGCGGTTTGCTGATGTCAACGTTGTGAACAGTTCCCCATGGTGGCGGTGGGGTTATTGTATGGGCAGGCATAAGCTACGGACAACTGCATTTTATCTATGGCAATTTGAATGCACAGTGATACTGTGAAGAGATCCTGAGGCCCATTGTCTTGCTATTCATCCGCCACTATCACTTCATGTTTCAGCATGATAATACACGGCCCCATGTCACAAAGATCTTTACACAATTCCTGGAAGCTGAAAATGTCCCAGTTCTTCCATAACCTGCATACTCACCAGACGTCACCCATTGAGCATGTTTGGGATGCTCTGGATCGACGTGTACGACAGCGTGTTCCAGTTCCCGCCAATATCCAGCAACTTCGCACATCCATTGAAGAGGAGTGGGACAACATTCCACAGGCCACATTCAATAGCCTGATCAACTATATGCGGAGATGTCGCGTTGCATGAGGCAATTGGTGGTCACACCAGATACTGACTGGTTTTCTGATCCAAGCCCATACCTTTTTTTTAAGGTATCTGTGACCAACAGATACATATCTGTATTCCCAGTCATGTGAAATCCATAGATTAGGCCCTAATTTATTTATTTCAATTGACTGATTTCCTTATGAACTGTAACTCAGTAAACTCTTTGAAATTGTTGCATGTTGCACAATTTTTTTGTTCAGTGTATAATATCAGGTATTTTTCGTCTGTTCTAGTGCAACCAAAAAGTGAATGCCCGCTGGACAACAGATGAACAGCTTCTGGCAGTTCAAGGTAAACCTACGTTCTTTGTGCGTTTGTAGTTGGTTCAAGTTCTTGTCCATGGCCCGGCAGTCTGTTTACCTCGTGCAATTTCAGAATATTTGTTGTTTCACCAGGTGTCCGGAAGTACGGGAAAGACTTCCAGGCCATTGCCGACGTTATCGGTAATAAGACGGTAGGGCAGGTAAAGAACTTCTTTGTGAACTACCGCCGCCGGTTTAACCTGGAGGAGGTGCTGCAGGAGTGGGAGGCGGAGCAGGGAACTGGTGCCCCAACGGTGACACTGCCACCTCTGGCGAGAGGGGAAGAACAGCTCCAACACCCCTTCTGGGAAGAGTACGGATGAAGAAGAGGAGGAGGTGGTGGAGCGTTCCTTTATTCCCCTCAAACAAAACAAATTAAACCTTCCCAGAAACCCCTTCTGTGATTTCGCTATAGTTAGTTATGGGAGTTGGCCTCCCACAAGCCCCCTCTGCATGCAGGTTTTTGCTCCAACAAATCTCTAACACTGCAGTTTCATTTACATTCCTTCATAAAGGTGTCTTAACATCATTATAAGCAGGGCATAAGATGTCATAAGCAGTTATGATTATGTGCCAAAGTTCCTAACAATGTTAGTTGCATGTGGACATTCTAACCCTGGGGGGGATATGCAAAAACTCAATTTCCAATTCACATGTGTATAATACACACTTGTAATTTATTATTCTACAAATTTCCCATTGACTTGATAACTTGTAGAAATATCTGAATGTGGTTGATGTCAACTAATGGTATTTTACTCCTTGCATGACGTGTAGCTTTAAGTATTATTTAACAGATATCATAAGCAGTGGTAGATGACCTTGCTATACAGTATTGAAAATAATGTAATACTAATATTTCAAACAAATACACTACATGACCAAAAGTATGGACAACTGCTGGTCGAACATCTCATTCCAAAATCATGGGCATGGATATGGAGTTGGTCTCCCCTTTGCTGCTATAACAGCCTCCACTTTTCTGGAAAGTCTTTCCATTAGATGTTGGAACATTGCTGCGAGGACTTGCTTCTATTCAGCCACGAGCATTAGTGAGGCCGGGCACTGATGTTGGGCGATTAGGCCTGTCTTGCTGTCGGCGTTCAAATTCATCCCAAAGGTGTTCGATGGGGTTGAGGTCAGGGCTCTGTGCAGGCTAGTCAAGTTCTTCCACACCGATCTCGACAAACCATTTCTGTATAGACCTCACTTTGTGCACAGGGGCATTGTCATGCTGAAATAGGAAAGGGCCTTCCCCAAACTGTTGCCACAAAGTTGGAAGCACAGAATCATCTAGAATGTCATTGTATGTTGTAGTGTTAAGATTTCCCTTCACTGGAACTAAGGGGCCTAGTCCGAACCATGAAAAACAGCCAGAGACCATTATTCCTCCTCCATGGCTGAGTGCTGGATTTTATACACCTGTCAGCAATGGGTGTGGCTGAAATAGCCAAATCCACCTATTTGAAGGGGTGTCCACATAGTTTTGTATATATAGTGTATATGCCTTCATGGCTACCTTGTCAATTAGCTAAGTAGGAAACAAAATACAACAGGTGCCAGGCTTATTTTCATAACCTGATATCCGTTATGACTGCTAATGACATTTGTTAAATTGATCTTAAATCTGGTATTCCAACATGTCATTCAATGTCAAGACCAGTCAAGTGGCTATCCTTCCTCCTGGAGAGCTACTTTACTGGGTATGCAGGCTTTTGCTCCATTTCTTTTGTAACAACTGATTCAGCTGTGAATCTAGGATTGTCCTAGGTAAGGGTTGCAGTGAAAGCCTGCAAGAGGGTAGCTCTCCGGGAAGAGGGTTGGGCAACCGTATATATGCTGTAATGTATTGCCCATCGGTTTTGGTCCGAAATCCCAACTCACGCCTCTCTCTTCCAGGGCCAGGTGACCCCCTCGTCAGGCCCTTCTCCCGCTGCCACTTCCTCTGCAACCTCCCAGACCCTGGTGATGTCGTCGGCAACTTCGCTCAACCAGCCGCCCCCGCTCCTACGGCCCTCTCTGCCGGCCACCCCGGCCCTCCACAGGCAGCCACCCCCTCTCCAGCAGCAGGCCCGCTTCCTCCAGCCCCGGCCCACGCTCAACCAGCCCCCCCCACTCATCCGTCCCTCCAACCCCCCACCCCCGCGCCTCAATCCCCGGCCGCTTGCCCTGACCTCAGCCCCCACCTCCACAGGGTGCCCAGGCTCCAGCCAGCCACCCCCCACCCTGGTGGGCATCCCATCGGAGACGCCGTCCTCCTCCGCGCTGCACTGAGTGTGTGCGATGGTGAAGGAAGAAAACGGAAAAGTCAGTGGCTTAGTCACAGATTTTTCACTTTCTTTTAAAAAAAAACAACTTGGTTGTTTGTTTGCTTGTATTTTTCTTGACAATGACCGTTGTGTTCCTGAAGGTCGTCAATCGTTGGTTGTTATGAGGAGATGATGTATATTAATGAGAAACGTAAAACCGTTGAAGTTTTTAAAGTTTATGTATATTAGGTTAGGTCTTTGTTTTTTTATTTATTTGAAATCATGTTTTAGTTTTTTTACTCATCTTTGTAATAGACTGGCTTAGATGTTATGTATTGGTGATGTTAAAGATTTACTAGAAGCATTGGTCCTGTTTGAAAGTGTTCTTGGCTTCTGGTTAATGTATATTTTACAAACTGGCAAAATGTGCAAGTGGTATATAAACAAAAGGTATATTGAAGACACTATGATGGACAATACACCACTACTAGTGAAAAGGTGGCGTTGCCATATTTCAGTTGGATTGTTATGTGTTTGATTTGCTGTAACGCATATTTGTTCTTTGAGCGAATATAGACGTTTATCTTTTATATATGCATTATTTATTTTTCTACTCGGTGCTATGGACTCTAGACTGATTTTTGCCTATGTCCAGTATAATAATAACCATTGTGTAAGTGCTCTTACGCTTCTAGGACAACTGTATTAACGTGATTGAATTTATCTAAACTGGAAGAAACTGATTGAAAAAAATGAACTGGTTAATATAATTAACTTGTTTTAATGTAATAGTAATCTACGAGGATGTCACTGTCAGTGAATCGATTGTTGTAGTCAGTGAGCCACATTTTCAGGAATTAGATTGTTTCAATGATTTTCATTGAAGGACAAAATGTTTGACTTCTGTACAGTTGTGTAATAATTTGTTTGCTTAATTCATACCTAAAACCATGCTTATGGATTTGGTTTTAACGGTCACCCATCAGTAATTCCCAGTGTAAGGTGTGGCATAGTCCTTAACATATCCATTCAAATATTTGTAACATTTTGTTTTATGTTTTTTACCAAGTTTTGGAATTAATTAGTGCCACTTCATGTTCAGGGGTTGCAAGATTCCGTAAAATGTCCTTAAGTGAAAACGTTCTCCAGAAATCCTGGTTGGCTGATTCCTGGAACTTTGGGAACGTTTCTCAACTTTTGCCTAATCACTGCTAAGGAATGGAGGAAGAAATAGGCTAATTCTGTACTTTACATGGTGACAAGATTTCAACCAAGCTTGTTACATGACATTAAACATGTTGAAATGCAAACTTAAATTACCTTTAAACCACTAATATACACTGAATCATTCATCCTTTCCTGTGGAAATAATGTGGCCAGAACTTAGTGGTTTGCGAAAGTATTCATCCCACTTGGCATTTTTCCTATTTTGTTGCCTTACAACCTGAAATTAAAATTGATTTTTTGGGGGTTTGTATCATTTCATTTACACAACATGCCTACCACTTTGAAGATGCAAAATATTTTTTGGGGTGAAACAAACAAGAAATAAGACAAAAAAGCACAACTTGAGAGTGCATAACTATTCACCCCCCCCCAAAGTCAGTACTTTTTAGAGCCACCTTTTGCAGCAATTACAGCTGCAAGTCTCTTGGGGTATGTCTCTATAAGCTTGGCACATCTAGCCACTGGGATTTTTGCCTATTCTTCAAGGCAAAACTGCTCCAGCTCCTTCAAGTTGGATGGGTTCCGCTGGTGTACAGCAATCTTTAAGTCATACCACAGATTCTCAATTGGATTGAGGTCTGGGCTTTGACTAGGCCATTCCAAGACATTTAAATGTTTCCCCTTCAACCTGCTTTAGCAGTATGCTTAGGGTCATTGTCCTGCTGGAAGGTGAACCTCCGTCCCAGTCTCAATTCTCTGGAAGACAAACAGGTTTCTCTCAAGAATTTCCCTGTATTTAGCGCCATCCATCATTCCTTCAATTCTGACCAGTTTCCCAGTCCCTGCCGATGAAAAACATCCCCACAGCATGACGCTGCCACCACCATGCTTCACTGTGGGGAAGGTGTTCTCGGGGTGATGAGAGGTGTTGGGTTTGCGCCAATTTTAGTCTCATCTGACCATAGTACCTTCTTCCATATGTTTGGGGAGTCTCCCACATGCCTTTTGGCGAACACCAAACGTGTTTGCTTATTTCTTTCTTTAAACAATGGCTTTTTTTCTGGCCACTCTTCCGTAAAGCCCAGCTCTGTGGAGTGTATGGCTTAAAGTGGACAGATACTCCAATCTCTGCTGTAGAGCTTTGCAGCTCATTCAGGGTTATCTTTGGTATCTTTGTTGCCTCTCTGATTAATGCCCACCTTGCCTGGTCCGTGAGTTTTGGTGGGCGGCCCTCTCTTGGCAGGTTTGTTGTGGTGCCATAATCTTTCCATTTTTTATTAATGGATTTAACGGTGCTCCATGGGATGTTCAAAGTTTCTGATATTTTTTTATAACCCAACCCTGATCTTTACTTCTCCACAACTTTGTCCCTGACCTGTTTGGAGAGCTCCTTGGTCTTCATGGTGCCGCTTGCTTAGTGGTGTTGCAGACTCTGGGGCCTTTCAGAACAGGTGTATATATACTGAGATCATGTGACACTTAAAAAAGTCCACCTGTGTGCAATCTAACTAATTATGTGACTTCTGAAGGTAATTGGTTGCACCAGATCTTATTTAGGGGCTTCATAGCAAAGGGGGTGAATACATATGCACGCACCACTTCTCCGTTATTTATTTAGTATAATTTTTTGAATTAAATTATTTTTTTCATTTCACTTCACCAATTTGGACTATTTTCTGTATGTCCATTACATGAAATCCAAATAAAAATCCATTTAAATTACAGGTTGTAATTCAACAAAATAGGAAAAACGCCAAGTGGGATGAATACTTTTGCAAGGCACTGTTAGTAGAATCATGAACATTGAGGATTTGCATTTTGCCTTAAAAGTACATGACATTCACATGTTAACGTATGTTGTGTTTACTAGGCTATTCGCTTGCCATTATTTCAGTCTCTGGTTGCACTTGCATCTTATTCAGTGTCATTCAAACAATTTTCATTTTCACTATTTGGGTTGTCTTTGTCCTACTATATTGTCATAGTAAATTATAACGTTTTCCTGCCTGCTTAAATTGAAATGAATATTGCATACTAGTGCAATCCCAAAGATACAACTATAAATGTAGCATTTAAATAAATAAAAATACATTTGGAATTGTTGCTTCCCTTTAATTGATTTTCGGCTACTTTAGCCTAAATCATTTTATCAGCATCCAGCACTGTTTCTGCTATTTGACATGCCTAATTGACCATAATTTAATGGTTTTCCGAAAATCATCAAGCCTCAATGTAACTGCTTTGGAATAATTCTAAACAAATGCAATGAAATAGTAAAACGCTAAAATGCATGGGCTTATGTAAATAATACCTCCACACTGCACAGACGTCAGTTCGTCTAGTTTTGATTTACATTTGGTTGAGTTGTCAAATAATGTGAATATAACTTTAAATAAAATGTCACCATGTCATTGGTTTTAGGTTGGGTGTGGGAAAAAATATGCCCTTACCTTGACTTTTTGCAAATCCAATCAGTTTCACGTTGATTCATCATTGCATAGATTTTAAATTACGTGGAAACAATGTTGATTCATCCAGTTTTGCCAATGGGTCGATTTCGCCATGCATGTAAAAACATCAGCTGTGCTTCTTGATGGTCTTGACTTATTAGGCCTAGGGCCTACATGATTCTGTTATGTATTTGTTATGTTAAAAAGAAATATTAATGTGCTCAACATTTCTAAACGTATGTTATTTTCGACCACTTATTACATTTCCATATGCTAAAACCTGTAATATAGCAGTATTATAAGCACCCCTCTGACGTTTGGGTTTGATAAAACTACTAGCTCCGTGAACTGTAGCAGTTAAGTTATTTTCAAATACATTGTGATAATTTAAGAAACTTCTCAAATTTTTTCAACTCACAATTTTCAGCAAATACCATTTTAAACCTGTGGATGCATAAAAATTTGACAATTTATTCAGTACCCTTTCCCGGAAACGCTTCAGGGAGGCTATGCAAGGTGCAAACTATACATTTTATTTTACCGCTTTTTACGAGCATTTAAAGGGTGTGAACTGTGAACACAACATTAGTGCCATTACATTCACTTCCTGAAACATTTTCCGCTCATATAGAATTGGCCGCACGCATAGTTGTGACGTATAGCCTGGGCTACATACTCTGTACTGTGCATAGGTTTTTGCCATATGAATGTGGATGTAAATTACAAAAGTAAGTTAAGAACATCGTCGCACATTCCGTTTTTAAAAACACGGTAAGAACACACTGTATGCCTGCTCAGATCTTCAATGCAACAGTTGTTTATTCTGTAGGCTATGAAAACGAAAGCAAACAACTAATTTCAGTGTGCCTTTTTGACTTAACAATATAAATACAGAAGTCCTTTGGATTTTGTCTTCCTATTAAAATATTCAATATTTTATAATAATCATGATGTTTTCATCTATTGGAATTATAATGCCTTGCAATGAATTGCGCTGTTCTTCAGCAGTGGGGATTCCCCGACATTGTATCGCTGCACAGAGCGCATAATTCCGTCGCTGCTTTATGTCTTTCTCAATATAACGTCAATTAATAACCTACTTGAACTGTTAATGTAATACAACAAGCCATGTTTTGCTTAATTGTCCATTGTCGCATTAAGGATTTGCCGCGCACTCTTAGCATGGGGTGCGAGGGGGTTACCCCAAAGACAGAATCGCTGGTTCCACCAGCACTAAGGCACTAGGTTAGGGGGATTTCTGAAAGGGAGATTCTGATGAGACAATGCACCGACGACCCACGGTCCTTCTTGGGTGCTTATTGAGATTGAGAATCATGGGAATATTTTCTTGATTTAACATAAAACATGTTAGATACCGGCACCATGGTTGGCTAGATGCCAACTTTACCACACACTAATGCCTTTCTGAACATACGGACAAGCAGGGCGGTAGCCAGGGTCCGGCACCATGGTTGACTAGATGCCAACTTTACCACACACTAATGCCTTTCTGAACATACGGACAAGCAGGGCGGTAGCCAGGGTCAGTGTTTTAGTGAGGTCTGGATGCCCCCCCCGTCGGTAATTCAGCCATGAACGTTTAGCTGGCTAGACTAACGACTAATTTACCAATCAAAAAAACGTTAACTGTCATGTTCTAATTGAGTGACTGTCAGTCAGTGACAATGTATTTATTTGTATTCAAAGAAATGACAGAGGTCCAGACCTCGGTGTCCTCATATTTAGCTACGGCCCTGGTTATAAGTCCATGTGAATAAACTCCCTAAAAAGATAGGTTTGTTTTACAATGTGGGGATTTTACATATAAAGCCCTCCCCCTATTTACTAAACACTTCCATGCACAAATGTTAGGCCTATATCTCAATATGGAGGGCTTTGAATGGGATTTTCTGAATGTCAAAGTCATGCAGGTAGTCAGTCGATCGCGGGACTCCTGGAATAGGACATTTGAATGTCAACAGACTTTGTAGATATACATTTGCATGAGTCAACATTTACCACACACACCTGTCAGTCTACAGGTTGCCATGGCAACAACGGAGTGTGACCCTAGTGGATCCGGAGGACTCTCCAGGCAGAATTCGGGAGTGGCGGGACCTTGGGAATCGGACTTGATTGCGGTGCAGCACAGTTTGAAGTTTGTGAAGAAGCTGGAAGAGCACTATGTTTGTCCCACCTGTAAAGGAGTAGTTCTCAACCCACACCAAACTGGCTGCGGACACATCTTCTGCTACCGCTGCATCCAAGGGCTCCTGTAAGAACACAGTAGTGATAATAAAACAGGCATTTACTGCATGTTTAGTGTTCATATACACAGTGAGATTTTTTTGGGGGTATGACTTTGGGTCAATTCCATTTCAATTCCAGTCAATCTAGGAGTTTAATCGAAATTCTATTTGTGATTTGAATATGGTCCTTTCCCTTCTGAAGACTGTATTATTATTTTTTTAGTACATTTCCCAGAGCTGACTGAAATCAGCCCTATGACAAATTACCAGCCCTCAATTGTGCAAATCTAACTGGCCTGGTATCAGACCAGCACAACTTAAAGGGGAAGTTCAGGATTTTACAATTTGAAGTGGTCTCGTGTGGCTCAGTTGGTAGAGCATGGCGCTTGCAATGCCGGGGTTGTGGGTTTGATTCCCACGGGGGACCAGTACGAAAATGTATGTATTCACTATTGTAAGTCGCTCTGGTTATGAGCGTCTGCTAAATGACTTAAACGTAAGTAAGGTGGTTCCTCACCCTGAAAGTAGTCCATGGGCCAGGAGAAACTAATCTATGGTTTGGTTCTTCTTTAAACAAGCACTGCAAACTTCAGCTAACTTTAGCCACCACAAGATAAATGGAAGTGACAGGAGCATTTGAGCATTTTTTTTTTTTATGGCCACATCACCATAAAGTAACATCAAACCAAATATGGAGTTGATTGTAGTTGATTCAGCCTTTAAATATATATATATATATATTTTTTTTACGCTCAAGTTAGCTGAAGTTTGCAGTGGCCATGTGAACTGTACTCGGGCAGGGGTATAGAAGCAGCCCATGCAGTCGCACATGTCCTTGCCCAGGCGAGCAGCCAGCCTTTGCTGTTGTACACTGCTCTTCGCCGCCATGGTTTATTTGATTAGGATCTCTTTTAGTCCACCATGGGCTAGTCTTCCAAGAGTCCTTTAAGCTACAATATGTAACTCTTTGGGCGAGCCGGCCAAATTCACATAGAAATGTGAGATATAGATCTGTCATTCTCATTGAAAGAAAGTCTTAGAAGCGGTAGATCTGTTCTATGTGTGCTATTTCTATGCTTCCCATTCTTAAGTTTCCTTTCTGCATCTTTTACTTTCAGTTTTTGTAGACCAGCAAACAGCTGAATATACAATATTTTTGGTTATTAAAAAGATAATTCACAGCGTTTTACATGGTACAATGATTCTCTACACTATACATTGCTTATTTTGTCAAATTGAAATTAGGCGAACTATTAGAACCAGGAAATGTAAAAACATACAGACATTTTGAAAAACTACAAAAGCTAAGTAAAAACAAACAGATCCACATTCCTATTACCTTTACATATTATGAGTTACACCTGCCAAGAGGCATGTGCACATATTAATTTAAATACAACATTACATATTACAATACTCTCACCCATTCTAGTTGTTCAAGAGGTTTTATGAATTAATCAAGTTGTACAATTCTGAATTTACTCTTTAAAAATGTGTTAGCCCATTGCGCTAAAGGGCCTTTAGTTGATACTGTAGGTAGCATATGTCATGAGTTAAGTAAGCAATCATATTGAAATGTGATGCTCTCTTTTATGCAGGGAAAACTCCCCAGCCACCACCCCTGCCTGTCCTTTGGACAGAGGTTTGATCAAATCTGATGAGGTGAGATTAAGAAACCATGGTTCATTTGGGAAGAAAAAAAACTAAATATATTAAGAAATACTTTAGGCATACTTTATTCTGAATTACTTTTGCAGAGTACATTTTTACTGCTAACACAACTGATGTCTGCAATGTATTTTCATTGGTACACAAACATACTTTTGGGTTTTACTTGTGATGAAATCTTAAGACACCCAACCTACAAAAACGATTGTATTAAAATTCAGACAGAAATGAAACATGAAACATGAGCTTCTTGAAATGTAAACAATACTACACAATTGTTACCATTTCCTGCAGGTTTTCCAAGACAATTGCTGCAAAAGGGAGATCTCAAATTTATTAGTCTACTGCACAAACTCCCCCAACTGCTCCCACAGAATCACATTATGTCGGTTGCAGGTAAATCCCACAAGACACCACAAGTACCTAATGTTACCTATTGCTGTAGTAAATACGAGAGAAACGCCAGCTAAAACAAGACTGTAAAATAAATCATTAACAAATGCTCAGACAGCAATGTGACCAAACATTTGATACATGACAGGCTCTCCCATTCCCTCTCTCTCTCTCTCTCTCTCTCCCTCTTTCTCTCAGGAGCATCTACAGGCATGTCAGTTTGAGTCGTTGCCGTGTTCCAATGCAGGCTGCAGTGAGATCATGCAACGTAAGGACCTGCAGGAGCACCTCAGAATCAACTGCTCCTATCGTATGGAGCCCTGTCACTACTGCAAGCACCCTTACACATGCTGCCAACTCGAGGTGAATGCCAGAGAAATTAACTGTTTTATAACATAGTCTGTTTTAATTTGTTCTTAAATTTGTTTACTCACGCAATGGTCAAGGTTGAAGTTTTATGATATAAATGAGGACTTTCGATTTGCCATTGTACCCTGCGGTTGATTTGGGATTTTCTAAGATGGTGGAACTGTCCTCATGGTGGTGGAACTGTTTTTTATTTTATTTTTAAAAAGTTTATTTAACCAGGTAAGCCAGTTGAGAACAAGTTCTCATTTACAACTGCGACCTGGCCAAGATAAAGCAAAGCAGTTACGAAACCCATAACTAGCCTACTGATTTTGCTGCACCCGATATGTCTAGGGGTCTTAGGCATTTACATTTGACATTTTAGTAATTTAGCAGACGCTCTTATCCAGAGCGACTTACAGTTAGTGCATACAATTTCATACTGGCCCCCCGTGGGAAACGAACCCACAACCCTGGCGTTGCAAGCGCCATGCTCTACCAACTGAGCTACAGGGGAGATATACCTGCTGAACAGGGTTTACAATAGATTTTATTTAGATTGTTCGGCAATAGTTTTGCTGAGCAAAACCCATCAGCAATAGTTTGGGTAGTTTTACTTTAAACAATCAGTGTATATGGTCATTTTTAGACATATAGGGTAAAGTTCATCATTTCAAAACGAGGAATCATTTTTGCAAGGCGCACTGCATGGCTAAAGCAAGAGGCGAAAATAAACTCACTACACTTCCAAACGGTCAAAACCATTTGATTTTGAGATGGGGGTCAAATCCAAAATTGTGCTATATATTTATTGGCTATGTCATAGCTAATTTGTAAACGATAAATATTGATACATGTACATTACTAGGTCAAACACTTAATCTGCAAAAATGACAAGTTAATTAGTGGGTGATGGAAATTTCAGAACCAAAATGGGGGGACAAAAAAACATAGGCTACATTAACACCCCCCTCTAATCTGATAGTAGGGTGGTAGATGCCTAGTCTCCTTTATGGCTCAGAATATGTGCCAACATAGTATACACCATAGACATGCATAATTTACACACACACGTACACATCAACTCAGACAGATCCAGCTCAGAGAGGCCCAGCTCATGAGCAGCAGGCCTAGTTAAGTGGTCTGTAACCTGATTTAAGATGTGCATAAACAGTATGTGAGAAATCACTGTATCCACCTAGGTGTTGAATGCATGTACCCAGGAGACAGCTACCTTAACCTAGGTCCAAGGCCAGCTCTGTCTTGACCTCTTGGTCGGCCAGTCCAAGCAGATTATTATTTGTTTCCGATGGTGACGAAATGAATATGTACAAAAACCTAACTACAAAAAGGCCTGCCCATTCAAAGAGGTTAACTAACACAAACAAACAAACAAACAAAAGGCCGGCCGAGAGGCTTCTGGCCTCCTCTCTAACTGACAATCACTTTAATTGGCTGCACCTGATGTGTTTATCAAAGCTTAGCTCAGCATCTAGACCCGGTTGCTGTCACCTGGGGATGGAGTGTGGAAGTGTATCCTGGAAACGTGTTCCCTAACTCTGTGCTAACACTATGCTACCCCCCATATCATAAGTCATATTAAGGAAGTGGATTGTCCTTCAACTGTGTTCCCCCTCTAACTCTTGGTTGGACTACATTTAGCCAAATATTATTTTTACATGGTCTGGGAATTACTTACAGTAATTCCCCCAATAGGTGGCGCAAGTGACTTGAATAGCTGTTTGAATCCCTCACCCTTACTGCAGTCTCTTAAAGGTTCACAAAACTACAAAGTGCCTTTGACAACACTTGAATGAAGCTCTATTCAGTCTATTATGATATGATACTGTAAGTCTTTAAGAAGGAACATCCTTCTTAATAATCACTTATTTCTGTTTGGACTCCACCAGGACCATGAGAGGCATACATGTCCAGAGGTTGAAATCAAGTGCCCCAACAAATGCTCCCAGATGATTAAAAGATGTATGGTAAATATTCAATATATTTGTTTTATTTGCTAAATGTATTGTTTGAAGAGACTAATTTATTGTTTGAAGAAGAAATGTCTATATTCCTAGACATTTGTCCATAAGCACATACACTGATTGTACAAAACATTAGGAACACCTGCTCTTTCCATGACATAGACTGACCAGGTGAATCCAGGTGAAAGCTATGATCCCTTATTGATGTCACTTGTTAAATCCACTTCAAATCAGTGTAGCTGAAGGGGAGGAGACAGGTTAAAGAAGGATTTTTAAGACATGGATTGTGTATGTGTGCCATTCAGAGGGGGAATTGGCAAGACAAAAGATTTAAGTGTCTTTGAACGGGGTATGGTAGTAGGTGCCAGGTGCAACGGTTTGAGAGTGTCAAGAACTGCAATGCTGCTGGGTTTTTCACGCTCAACAGTTTGTGTGTATCAAGAATGGTCCACCACCCAAAGGATATCCAGCCAACTTGACACAACTATGGGAAGCATTGGAGTCAACATGGGCCAGCATTCCTGTGGAAAGCGTTCAACACCATGTAGAGTCCATGCCCCGACAATTTGAGGCTGTTCTGAGGGCAAAAGGGGGTGCAACTCAATATTAGAAAGGTATTCCTAATGTTTTGTCCACTCGGTATATAATACACATTACAGCAGTTTGTAAAACTGTACGAGTGTGTAGAACTGATTTGGTTCCTGCTTCTACCTCACTCCCAATCTCCCTTCTCTCTCTCATGTATCCTTCTCCATCTGACTTCTCATCTCTATTCTCCCCTCTCTCTTTTTCACCTTTTTGTACCCTCCCCCTCACTTTCCCTCTCTGACTAACACCTCTTTGCTTTTAATGTACTATCTCTCTATCACACAGCTTGAAGACCATGCTGACCAGTGCCCTGAGGTGCAGACGGACTGTGTTTATAAGAAATATGGCTGCTCTGTCCGGGTTGGTGGATATATTCTCCTATTCTCTGTGCTTTGGAATCCAATTCTACGCCAAAGGAAATCTAATTGTAGTCGAACATTCTCAATTTATCGGTTGGGCTGGAAGCTCCACAAAGTCGCAATGATTGCATTATCTCAATGAGTCAAAGTCCTTATTCGACCCTCTTGGATGGGTAGTGGCTGACACAGATGTTGTGTGGTGATAAAACAATGGCCTTCTAACAATTCACTACAATAAGAACTGTCTATACGGTCTCAATAATGTCTGTATGAAAGTGTCAGAATGACATTGTTTTCATATCTATACCGAACAAAAATATAAACGCAACATCCAACAATTTCAATTATTTACAGTTACAGTTCATATAAGGAAATCAATTAATTGAAATGAATAAATTAGGCCCTAATCTATGGATTTCACATGACTGGGCAGGGGAGTAGTCATGGGTGGGCATGGGAGGGCATAGGCCCACGTACTTTGGAGCCAGGCCCAGCCAATCAGAATGAGTTTATCCCCACAAAAGGGCTTTATTACAGAAATAAATACTGCTCAGTTTCATCAGCTGTCCGGGTGGCTGTTCTCAGACAATCCCGCAGGTAAAGAAAACGGATGTGGAGGTCCTGGGCTTGCGTGGTTACACGTGGTCTGAGGTTTGAGAGAATTAAGCTTTTTGTGCGTATGGAACATTTCTGGGATCTTTTAATTCAGCTCATGAAACCAACTAATGTTGCGTTTATATTTTTGCTTAGTAATAGTAGTGGGTGTTTATATGAACTAGTCCTATACATTACAACCAAAAGACACAGATATGAAGTTGTCTTGGTTCAACAACAGCCCTACCCATCGTGACAAGTTCATGTCAATACAGTATGTATAATGAGTGTTATAATTTGTATGTAATTGTTTGGCATGTCATTCTTAAACATGTCTAGACATGATAGGCAGTTGTATGGCAATAGATGATGGTAGTACCTAATTGTTATCTCTCTCTGTGTGGACAGGAGAAGAGAGCCCAAGTTCAAGTTCACGAAGAAAACGCTCTCAATTACCACATCCTCCTGGTTCTGGGGAGCAACACCAAGCTGGAGACACAGGTAGGACCAATCACTACCCAGAACCTTTCTGTTTATGGACCAGGGTGCATTCAGAATGAAGAAAGCGTAGGAAATGTTTAGGTGGTGCTGTCTTGAAGGAGCAAGTTAATAACGGTCATCATAAGGACAATGCATGGTCACAAAACATTCAAAAGGGCCAAATCCTAACTTGAGATTTGCACACGGAACACACACTTTTGTCCTTTCCTTTGGAGACTTGCGCAAAACATATGACTTTCCTGCACACATCTCAAGTTAGGATTCGGCCCTTATAGTGCCTAGATCAGTGTGCTAAAGGTCAAATTGTACCTAGAGCCAGTGCGGTGGCAGCGGTTGAACTTTGACCATTCCTCTGACCCGCCAGATGGAAATCCTCCAGCAGGAGGTGCTGCTGAGGCACAAAGAGCTCCAGGAGAGGAGCCGCCAGGTCAGCGGTCTGGAGAAGGAGGTCCGCCCGCTTGCCCAGCAGGTCAGCCGATGTGACAACACCCTGTCTGCAGTACAGGTAAGAAGCAGTACTGTATTATGTAACCAATACAACACCCAGAGGCCTGGCTGGTCTAGCGGTAATGCTGCAGCATCAAGCATGTCTACAGTGTAGGTATAGGTTTGAATCTGGCCTACTGCCTTTGACACAATCTATCTCCATCTTTACCCACTGACATCTTCTCTCTGTTCAATAAAATCTGAAAATATTTATGGAACCAATGCACTCTGTCTACTGTACAGGTAAGAAACACTGCTGTTACTGTATATGGAATCAAAGCAGGAATCATTCATTCACACAACACTGCACTTAATAGAATCCATTGGTCATAGGAATCAAAACGTTGGGATTCTCATAAGAGGAGAGACTACCTGGATTGTGTTTATTAGGGCATGCAACAGAAAACTTTTAAAACGTTAAAACATTCTATTTGGTGGCTAATGATTATTAACACTACCCAGTTAAATAACAGTACTACAAATAAAGTGTTACCGTGTTCTGTACATCCCTGTACAGAGGTCTTTGGAGGAGCAGAGGGACCACATCTCCAGCGTCCAGCTCCAGCTTGAGGAGCTATCCAGTGTGTTTGGCACTGGTGTGGCCCGGGAGGAACTGGGCCAAATCAGAGCGTCCCTGGACGCCCTCAGACAGCAGGTGTCCGTCACAGAGGGGCTCAAAGACCACCTGGGTGAGTGGAGGGGGTCCTTAATGGTCTGGGTGAACTAAAGGTGGATTAGAGATCATTATTATTGTTTCCACAGACAGTAAGCCCATGACGTGTGAAAAGTGGGTCTTGGGAAATGTAACTGCCACTGGGTTATTTGAATCATGGTAAAACTGCCTCTGTCTTTGGCAGCATATTCCACACAATTCAAGTAACTCAGTGGTTACCATTCCCGGGTTACTGGAAAGACACAAGACTTTTAGGGCAATAAGCTAAAGTCTCCAAGGCTTGTAACAGATTATGGAAAGACTCAAGACTGTGTTAGGCCAATGATCTTAAGTCTCTAAGGCTTGTAAGCGATTATGAGCAAATAATTAACATTGTACTGACATTTATTAAAATCACTCGTGGATTAATTAAAGTATAAAAAATTCCATCGCCCATCTTTTCCCCCAGGAGAGTTGAAGGAGACCTACATGCGCCACTCGCGCCTCCTCAGCATCCACACAGCGCAGCTGGAGTGCAACGAGGAGCACTTCAGAGAGCTCGAGTCCACCTCGTACGACGGCAAGCTCATCTGGAAGCTCCGCGACTACCGCAAGAGGAAGGAGGCCGGGGCTCAAGGCCAGGGACCGTGCCTGAGCAGCGCGCCCTTCCACACGAGCCGCAGTGGCTACAAAATGGCCGCCAGGGCCTACCTGAACGGCGACGGGGCCGGCCGGGACACCCACCTGTCTCTCTACGTGGTCCTCATGAGGGGTGACTTCGACCCCCTCCTGCCCTGGCCCTTCAGACAACCTGTGTCATTGTCAGTGCTGGACCAGAGCGGCACCAACAACCACCTGACTATGAGTTTCAAACCCGACCCAGAAAACACTAGCTTCCACCGGCCCGGCTCGGCCGCTGCAACCACCAACGTGGCCTCTGGTTTCCAGTGCTTTGCCTCGCATGCCCAGCTGGAGACGCCCAAGAACGCCATCTATGTGAGAGACGATACACTCTTTGTTAAGGTCAAAGTGGACACAAGCGGTTTGGAGGACTTGTAGAGGGGCCTTAAAGAACTGGTTGGAGATCATTTAAAAAATAATTAGCTAATGCTACAAAGCTCAGTGCAGGCCAATGCCTCAGCTGTACTCCAAATTTAGCAAACAAATACAGTGTCAGCAAGTCCATGCATTTTCCCCCCAGATACTTAAACGATAAAGCAATACAGATATTGCAGTGAATTGCTTTAGCCTTGTCTGCAGACTGCTTGTATGTGTTCACTGAGGATTCAAGTGTTAATGCTCCCCACAGATATTATATTGAATTATATTTTGGGGTTAAAGTCCTACAATCAGAGAGCATGCAATCTATTAATTGTTAATTCATGACAACTCAGGGATTTTAATGGACAGCTGTTAAATACACTTTATAATACCTTTACTGAAGAAGCCAATAGACAGTACATGTTGAAGGTTTATATAAATTCGTATACATTATTTTGAAATTGAAATGTTATAAACGTTAAAAATATATAATGCTTATTCATGTAAGTTATTATAAAGTGTTACCATTGATGAGTGAATTGTTTCATGCTTTTTTCCTTCAATTGATTAATGAATTGTTACATGCGTTTTTCCTTACATTTTGTAGTTACATGCATAACAACAATTATGTGCATCACATCTCATATCCAGTCAGTAAATATGTAGACTGTGGTTGTGAGATACCATGAATTTGTCCTACTATGCGTTTAATAGAGATTTTTGTGCGGGGAACAATCTTTAGTAACATTTTCCTACGTACTGCATCTGAAACCACTGTAGGATGGACATGAACCTCCACAATGACTGTGTGTGGGTCCTTATTTTTATTAATGTGTGTGTTAATGGTAAAGAAACATTATGTGAGCTTTCATGTAAAACATTATGGGATGCCAATGCATAATAAAGGATATTTCAGATACAGGTATGCAGCTCTACTATCCATTTCTATGGGAATGGGGTGCTTTTCTGGGTAAACACTGAAATACCAAGGCTGGGATTCAATCCGAGGCACGTTATAGAGCAGCGCACTAAGCGAAAGAAAATGAATGTGATCTATGTGAAATAAATTGCCTTTAAAAAGGTGCATTTCCGGCTGTCTAGTGCGCTGCTCCATTATGGAATCATGGCCTAAACCTTAAAAATAAGGGAAGAGTAACAACACACATGAATAGACCACAACAACCATATTTATGAATCATTGTGCTAGTTTATTCAAATAGCTGACACGTTTCGACCGTAGTCTTGTCAAAATGACACTTTCTTTGTGCAGAGTTGTCATTCTGTCCGACTCTACAGAAACGTGGTTCTACTTTACAGAAACATGAAAGCAAATATATACATGTATGTAAACCCCTTCCATATCATACAGAAAGTTCAGCACAGCAGAAAGGAACATTTGGGGAAAAAAGGATGACAGACACATCCAGTAACTTTGAGCAGATGCTGGAAGTCAAAGTAAATGTTCAGCAAAAAGCACACAGATCTTGTGGTTTAATGGAACAAATGTTTAACTTTCAACATATACAGTGGGGGGAAAAAAATATTTAGTCAGCCAACAATTGTGCAAGTTCTCCCACTTAAAAAGATGAGAGAGGCCTGTAATTTTCATCATAGGTACACGTCAACTATGACAGACAAAATGAGAAAAAAAAATCAAGAAAATCACATTGTAGGATTTTTAATGAATTTATTTGCAAATTATGGTGGAAAATAAGTATTTGGTCAATAACAAAAGTTTCTCAATACTTTGTTATATACCCTTTGTTGGCAATGACACAGGTCAAACGTTTTCTGTAAGTCTTCACAAGGTTTTCACACACTGTTGCTGGTATTTTGGCCCATTCCTCCATGATGATCTCCTCTAGAGCAGTGATGTTTTGGGGCTGTCGCTGGGCAACACAGACTTTCAACTCCCTCCAAAGATTTTCTATGGGGTTGAGATCTGGAGACTGGCTAGGCCACTCCAGGACCTTGAAATGCTTCTTACGAAGCCACTCCTTCGTTGCCGGGCGGTGTGTTTGGGATCATTGTCATGCTGAAAGACCCAGCCACGTTTCATCTTCAATGCCCTTGCTGATGGAAGGAGGTTTTCACTCAAAATCTCACGATACATGGCCCCATTCATTCTTTCCTTTACACGGATCAGTCGTCCTGGTCCCTTTGCAGAAAAACAGCCCCAAAGCATGATGTTTCCACCCCCATGCTTCACAGTAGGTATGGTGTTCTTTGGATGTAACTCAGCATTCTTTGTCCTCCAAACACGACGAGTTGAGTTTTTACCAGAAAGTTCTATTTTGGTTTCATCTGACCATATGACATTCTCCCAATCCTCTTCTGGATCATCCAAATGCACTCTAGCAAACTTCAGACGGGCCTGGACATGTACTGGCTTAAGCAGGGGGACACGTCTGGCACTGCAGGATTTGAGTCCCTGGCGGCGTAGTGTGTTACTGATGGTAGGCTTTGTTACTTTGGTCCCAGCTCTCTGCAGGTCATTCACTAGGTCCCCCCGTGTGGTTCTGGGATTTTTGCTCACCATTTTTGTGATCATTTTGACCCCACGGGGTGAGATCTTGCGTGGAGCCCCAGATCGAGGGAGATTATCTGTGGTCTTGTATGTCTTCCATTTCCTAATAATTGCTCCCACAGTTGATTTCTTCAAACCAAGCTGCTTACCTGTTGCAGATTCAGTCTTCCCAGCCTGGTGCAGGTCTACAATTTTGTTTCTGGTGTCCTTTGACAGCTCTTTGGTCTTGGCCATAGTGGAGTTTGGAGTGTGACTGTTTGAGGTTGTGGACAGGTGTCTTTTATACTGATAACATGTTCAAACAGGTGCCATTAATACAGGTAAAGAGTGGAGGACAGAGGAGCCTCTTAAAGAAGAAGTTACAGGTCTGTGAGAGCCAGAAATCTTGCTTGTTTGTAGGTGACAAAATACTTAATTTCCACCATAATTTGCAAACAAATTCATAAAAAATCCTACAATGTGATTTTCTGGATTTTTTTTCCTCAATTTGTCTGTCATAGTTGATGTGTACATATGATGAAAATTACAGGCCTCTCATCTTTTTAAGTGGGAGAACTTGCACAATTGGTGGCTGACTAAATACTTTTTTTCCCCACTGTACCTCACTGATATGATTTTACTGTCACAGATACCTCTGATTGGCAGATCTGTATATCACAGTTGATGGCATCTTTTATCTTCCAAACACAAATGTATGGGTAGACCCTCTCAGTAAACCTGTGTTTATGAGTGTATATGTGTGTATTGTCTTTGGGGTCATAGAAAGCTACTTCCCCCCTCTCGAAGTTCAGCTGAACTCTGATCCTCTGGGGTCTCCTCTTCAGATCAAGCTTTTTACCCATTCCATTTGTATACTCATGCCGCCTTTTCAGAATAGCCCAGATTCCGTATTCTGGTGATGCAAGAAGATCTTCTCCCTTCCGTTTGACGAAATCTTCAGCCACGCCTAGATTCCACTCAGGTTGTTTGCCCACCTCCACCTCCCAGCTGTAAGTCTTCGAAGCCTTCGCGAAGCCTACGGAGCCAAGGACCTTTGCCCACTGTGTGAACCGCTCTGGGTTGTCCGGAACCTTGTGCTGTTCTATGGCTGTGTGTCGCACGCTGGTGAGGTCATCAGAAAGAGACATAGTGGAGGGAGCCGTGTTGGGGTCCAAAATCACGGGCGAGTGTTTGACTATCCCCCGCATCTGCTCCCAGACTTGGAACTGCAGGTTGCCCAGGTGTTTGGCCATGTCGATCAGCGCTCCGGAGACGAGCTGTGGATCCAGAAGTTCACATTGGGCTCTCGCGCTGCTCTGGGTGTGTTTGTAACTCACAAGGAATTTTTCACGGTCTTTCTTCAGGTCCTCTTTCACGGCCTCAATGGCACCTGTGAGAGAGGAGATCTGCTCCTCAAGGCTCTCCATGCCGCTCTCAATTATCAGCGCCTTCACCTTCTCTTCCTCCCTCAGTGCAGCCAGTCTGGCCTCCTCTTCCTCTCTCAGGAACTGGTGGAGCTTTTCAAACTCATCCCTGATCCTCATTGTGTCCACCTGCTGGTCCTTGGTGTGCTGAGTCATGCTATCGTAGCTCTCTCTGAAATTTTCACATTTCTCCAGCTTGTCCTCCAGAAGTGTTAAGTCAGATCTCAGTTTATCCTTCAGCACACTCACCCATTCCCCCTCTTCCCTCTCTTCTCCTCTGTCTCCAAACTCTTCCAATGTGCAGTCCAGACGTTTTGTTTTCTGTGCTGGTTCCTCTTCAGGAAGATCGCTCTCTAAATTCCTAGCAAGTTTGTTTTGATTATTGTTCTTTAGGATAATGATTGTGACGGTCAAAGCTCCATTATCGCAGTAGGTATTCACCATCCTATCCACAGTGTCATGCCTGTTGGCATTCTCCAGATGAGCCTTGAAAATGTGAGGAAACTTTTCCAGATTGCCATTGCTCAGTTGCCAGTGAAATCTCTCCAACTCTTTTGTATCCAGATTCTCCAGAGTGGCCAGCAGCCTCAAAGGGACAGATGCTGCCATTGTAGAACACTAGATACTGCACTAGGTAGTGAAACTTAAATTTTGTTTAACTTTGAATAACTTTTACGTTTAACAGCTGCCCATGGAAGTCACAGTTTTGGATGTTATCTCTTAATAATCCTTTCGTTTCTACCAATAATTCCTGTATTGCTTTTTCAGTCAGATGGAGAGAGAGTGAAGATTTACAAGCAGCCCTTCCTTAACAACTTTCACGTTGAGTTTTAGGAAGAGTTTAACTTTACGGGTGTTGACAGGAAACCGTTAGATTGTGTGTGTGTGTCCTGTATGATATGTCTGCTGAAATCACTGCTGCTGGCTGATTGCCCAGAAGCACACATCTGCATGTTCACAGACCTCATGCATTTCTTGTAAATTGTCAATACTTTTTCTCAGAAAGTAGACAGACAAAAGGTATAACAAATACAAATATAAGGGGAGGGGGGAGGGGGGAGGATCTGTAAGATACTTTATTTAGACACATCCAATCGGTTTCTGCTATACTGTCTGCTAGCTTTCCATTATTGTGATTATAAAGACTTACTGTTAAGTATTTTGCTAGAGCTCATATAATCTGTGCAGAATTTACCATAACAAACTACCAATGGGTTTCATATCTACTTGTAGTATCCTGACATTCTGGGTAGTGCGGGTTTGTTAGTGGAAAGATGGGAACAGTGGTACACCAAGTGTTCTTGGAAGTGCTAGTATAAGTACTGTGTCAGGGGTTAGTGAGTGTCACCTGGGGGACCATATAAGATACAGTAGGAATGTTCTCCATATTTTATTATAGTCATTCAGTGGTTAATTAATTTAAAAAGGTACATCTCTCCAGGTACATCTCAAACAGAGTGTGGATGGCCTACGCTCCTCACAAACTAAAGGTCAGACGATAAATGAAGCCACAGTATAGCAGATATATTGCAATTGTCTTTGGCAAGTCAATGAAATAAATACAGTGCCTTTGTAAAGTATTCAGACTCCTTGACATTTTCCACATTTTGTTATGTTACAGCCTTATTCTAAAATTGATTAAGTTTTTTTAAATTTCCCTCATCAATCTACACACAATACCCCATTTTGACAAAACAAAAACAGGTTTTTAGATTTTTTTGTTAATTTATTAAAAATAAAAAAGTGAAATATTACATTTACATAAATATTCAGACCCTTTACTCAGTACTTTGTTGAAGCACCTTTGGCAGCGATTACAGCATCGAGTCTTCTTGGGTATGACGCTACAAGCTTGGCATACCTGTATTTGGGGAGTTTCTTCAATTATTCTCTGCAGATCCTCTCAAGCTCTGTCAGGTTGGAGGGGGAGCGTTGCTGCACAGCTATTTTCAGGTCTCTCCAGACCTGTTAGATTGGGTTCAAGTCCAGGCTCTGGCTGGGCCACTCAAGGACATTCAGAGACTAGTCCTGAAGCCACTCCTGCATTGTCTTGGCTGTGTGGTTAGGGTCGTTGTCCTGTTGGAAGGTGAACATTTGCCCCAGTCTGAGGTCCTGAGCGCTCTGGAGCAGGTTTTCATCAAAGATCTCTCTGTACTTTGCTCCATTCATCTTTCCCTCGATCCTGACTAGTCTCCCAGTCCCTGCCGCTGAAAAACATCCCACAGCATGATGCTGCCACCACCACTGTAGGGATGGTGCCAGGTTTCCTCCGGACGTGACGCTTGGAATTCAGGCCAAAGAGTTCCATCTTGGTTTCATCAGACCAGAGAATCTTGTTTCGCATGGTCTGAGAGAGTGTTTAGATGCCTTTTGGCAAACTCCAAGCGGGCTGTCATGTGCCTTTTACTGAGGAGTGGCTTCCGTCTGGCCACTCTACCATAAAGGCCTGATTGGTGGAGTGCTACAGAGATGGTTGTCCTTCTGGAAGGTTCTCCCATCTCCACAGAGGAACTCTAGAGCTCTGTCAAAGTGACCATCAGGTTCTTGGTGACCAGAAGGACAACCATCCCTGACCAAGGCCCTTCTCCCCCGATTTCTCAGTTTGGCCGGGCAGCCAGCTCTAGGAAGAGTCTTGGTGAGTCCAAACTACTTCCATTTAAGAATGATGGAGGCCACTGTGTTCTTGGGGACCTTCAATGCTGCATACATTTTTTGGTACCCTTCCCCAGATCTGTGCCTCAACACAATCCTGTTTCTGAGCTCTACAGATAATTCATTCGACCTCATGGCTTTTGCTCTGACATGCACTGTCAACTGTGGGACCTTTTATAGACTGGTGTGTGCCTTTCCAAATCATGCCCAATCAATTGAATTTACCACAGGTTGACTCGAATCAAGTTGTAGAAACATCAATGATGATCAATGGAAACAGGATGCACCTGAGCTCAATTTTGAGTCTCATAGCAAAGGGTCTGAATACTTATGTAAATAAGTTATGTTTTTTTATTTTTAATACATTTGCAAAAATTCTAAAAAGCTCTTTTCGCTTTGTCATTATAGGGTATTGTGTGTAGATTGATGAGGAAAATATTTAATTTAATCACTTTAAGAATAAGGCTGTAACATAACAAAATGTGAAAAAAGTCAAGGGGTCTGAAAACTTTCCAAAGGCACTGTAAGTTAATTTACAGAGCGCAAGAGATCACAGAAATTCCACTTTAAGGAGATAAGGACTGAGATCTCCATTCAACAACAAACAGCAAGTAAGGTTCATTATAGAGTAGTGCACTGGACATTGCCATTTTAAAGGCATTTTCCCCAACGTTCACGGATATGACATTCAAATCATTCTTGGATTGCAGTGGCCTTTGCGTAGCTTCGTAATTATTGGACTGATTAGTGCTGTAATCCGTGTAGCGAAACAGAATATAAGCTCGCGAGACTTCTGGATGGTTGTACGAGGTTAGCATTTGCATCCCTCCGGTTGCAACCATGAAAAACTGTTGTTACACATCATCCATGATTTTGGTTTATATTGAACTGTTTATCAATGATGAAACATAATGCAAGTCCATTTTTCCACTGTACATATTTATCACGTTTCACAATATGTTGCGAGCCTATTGCTTCCCCTCCCTGGGTGGGGAAGCAAGTCTGGTTTCAATACTGGCTTCCTGTTTATTGGTTTCACAGTTGCACTCTGCTTGCATAGATATAAAAATACAGTGGGGAGAACAAGTATTTGATACACTGCCGATTTTGTAGGTTTTCCTACTTACAAAGCATGTAGAGGTCTGTAATGTTTATCATAGGTACACTTCAACTATGAGAGACATTATCTAAAAAAATCCAGAAAATCACATTGTATGATTTTTAAGTAATTAATTTGCATTTTATTGCATGACATAAGTATTTGATACATCAGAAAAGCAGAACTTAATATTTGGTACAAAACCTTTGTTTGCAATTACAGAGATCATACATTTCCTGTAGGTCTTGACCAGGTTTGCACACACTGCAGCAGGGATTTTGGCCCACTCCTCATTTAATTTTTTTTTTACATTTATGTCATTTAGCAGACGCTCTTATCCAGAGCTTCTCCAGATCCTTCAGGTTTCGGGGCTGTCGCTGGGCAATACGGACTTTCAGCTCCCTCCAAAGATTTTCTATTGGGTTCAGGTCTGGAGACTGGCTAGGCCACTCCAGGACCTTGAGATGCTTCTTACGGAGCCACTCCTTAGTTGCCCTGGCTGTGTGTTTCGGGTCGTTGTCATGCTGGAAGACCCAGCCACGACCCATCTTCAATGCTCTTACTGAGGGAAGGAGGTTGTTGGCCAAGATCTTGCGATACATGGCCCCATCCATCCTCCCCGCAATACGGTGCAGTCGTCCTGGCCCCAAAGAATGATGTTTCCACCTCCATGCTTCACGGTTGGGATTGTGTTCTTGGGGTTGTACTCATCCTCCTTCTTCCTCCAAACACGGCGAGTGGAGTTTAGACCAAAAAACTATATTTTTGTCTCATCAGACCACATGACCTTCTCCCATTCCTCCTCTGGATCATCCAGATGGTCATTGGCAAACTTCAGACGGGCCTGGACATGCGCTGGCTTGAGCAGGGGTACCTTGCGTGCGCTGCAGGATTTTAATCCATGACGGCGTAGTGTGTTACTAATGGTTTTCTTTGAGACTGTGGTCCCTGCTCTCTTCAGGTCATTGACCAGGTCCTGCCGTGTAGTTCTGGGCTGATCCCTCACCTTCCTCATGATCATTGATGCCCCACGAGGTGAGATCTTGCATGAAGCCCCAGACCGAGGGTGATTGACCATCATCTTGAACTTCTTCCATTTTCTAATAATTGCGCCAACAGTTGTTGCCTTCACACCAAGCTGCTTGCCTATTGTCCTGTAGCCCATCCCAGCCTTGTGCAGGTCTACAATTTTATCCCTGATGTCCTTACACAGCTCTCTGGTCTTGGCCATTGTGGAGAGGTTGGAGTCTGTTTGATTGAGTGTGTGGACAGGTGTCTTTTATACAGGTAACGAGTTCAAACAGGTGCAGTTAATACATGTAATGAGTGGAGAACAGGAGGGCTTATTAAAGAAAAACTAACAGGTCTGTGAGAGCCGGAATTCTTACTGGTTGGTAGGTGATCAAATACTTACAGTGGGGAAAAAAAGTATTTAGTCAGCCACCAATTGTGCAAGTTCTCCCACTTAAAAAGATGAGAGAGGCCTGTAATTTTCATCATAGGTACACGTCAACTATGACAGGCAAATTGAGAAGAAAAAAAATCCAGAAAATCACATTGTAGGATTTTTAATGAATTTATTTGCAAATTATGGTGGAAAATAAGTATTTAGTCACCTACAAACAAGCAAGATTTCTGGCTCTCACAGACCTGTAACTTCTTCTTTAAGAGGCTCCTCTGTCCTCCACTCGTTACCTGTATTAATGGCACCTGTTTGAACTTGTTATCAGTATAAAAAAGACACCTGTCCACAACCTCAAACAGTCACACTCCAAACTCCACTATGGCCAAGACCAAAGAGCTGTCAAAGGACACCAGAAACAAAATTGTAGACCTGCACCAGGCTGGGAAGACTGAATCTGCAATAGGTAAGCAGCTTGGTTTGAAGAAATCAACTGTGGGAGCAATTATTAGGAAATGGAAGACATACAAGACCACTGATAATCTCCCTCGATCTAGGACTCCACGCAAGATCTCACCCCGTGGGGTCAAAATGATCACAAGAACGGTGAGCAAAAATCCCAGAACCACACGGGGGGACCTAGTGAATGACCTGCAGAGAGCTGGGACCAAAGTAACAAAGCCTACCATCAGTAACACACTACGCCGCCAGGGACTCAAATCCTGCAGTGCCAGACGTGTCCCCCTGCTTAAGCCAGTACATGTCCAGGCCCATCTGAAGTTTGCTAGAGTGCATTTGGATGATCCAGAAGAGGATTGGGAGAATGTCATATGGTCAGATGAAACCAAAATATAACTTTTTTGGTAAAAACTCAACTCGTCGTGTTTGGAGGACAAAGAATGCTGAGTTGCATCCAAAGAACACCATACCTACTGTGAAGCATGGGGGTGGAAACATCATGCGTTGGGGCTGTTTTTTCTGCAAAGGGACCAGGACGACTGATCCGTGTAAAGGAAAGAATGAATGGGGCCATGTATCGTGAGATTTTGAGTGAAAACCTCCTTCCATCAGCAAGGGCATTGAAGATGAAACGTGGCTGGGTCTTTCAGCATGACAATGATCCCAAACACACGAAGGAGTGGCTTCGTAAGAAGCATTTCAAGGTCCTGGAGTGGCCTAGCCAGTCTCCAGATCTCAAACTCATAGAAAATCTTTGGAGGGAGTTGAAAGTCCGTGTTGCCCAGCGACAGCCCCAAAACACCACTGCTCTAGAGGAGATCTGCATGGAGGAATGGGCCAAAATACCAGCAACAGTCTGTGAAAACCTTGTGAAGACTTACAGAAAACGTTTGACCTGTGTCATTCTCAACAAAGGGTATATAACAAAGTATTGAGAAACTTTTGTTATTGACCAAATACTTATTTTCCACCATAATTTGCAAATAAATTCATTAAAAATCCTACAATGTGATTTTCTGGATGTTTTTTTCTCATTTTGTCTGTCATAGTTGACGTGTACCTACGATGAAAATGACAGGCCTCTCTCATCTTTTTAAGTGGGAGAACTTACACAATTGGTGGCTGACTAACTACTTTTTTCCCCACTGTATGTCATGCAATAAAATGCAAATGAATTACTTAAAAATCATACAATGTGATTTTCTGGATTTTTGTTTTAGATTCCGTCTCTCACAGTTGAAGTGTAACTATGATAAAAATTACAGACCTCTACATGCTTTGTAAGTAGGAAAACCTGCAAAATTGGCAGTGTATCAAATACTTGTTCTCCCCACTGTATTTTTATATCTATGCAAGCAGAGTGCAACTGTGAAACCAATAAACAGGAAGCCAGTATTGAAACCAGACTTGCTTCCCCACCCAGGGAGGTGTACAACACCCTAGTTGTACTTCTAACTAAGCTAAACACATTATCAGATTATAGTCTTATGATTCGAACACATTTCTACAGTTTCGGGGTGGAATACTTTAGTCATTACCTTAAACATACAAAATCAGTTAAGCGGGCGGGTGTTAAGAAGCGCGGTTTGGTGGGTCATGTTTCGAAGGACGCTTGACCCGACCTTCGCCTCCCGAGCCCGTTGGGGAGTTGCAGCGATGAGACAAGATCGAAATTGGGAAGAAAAAGGATGTGCAATGTGCGGGTCTATACCGTGTATTGTATTGAATGCCGGTATAGACCAGGTTTCCGGGATGAGTACAACAAAATGGCACTCAAGCACAACAATAAAAAAATATTTAACATTGTAACCATTGTTTAGTGGACTACACAAATCCAAACATGCAATAATATTGCAGCACAAGACAAATGAACTAATGCCGGAAACCTAGTAGTTACCAATTATTAGCCCTAAGTTAATTGATTGAGTTGTTTAATTTTGCTCTCTTTCATAGATACAACAAGCTATCTTTAGACTCTCTTGAGATATGTCTCTCATATCTTGCCACACTGGGAACTTTAAGCATACAACAGATAGTTGTTGTATGATGAGGAAAGGCATGATCATTTGGTCTCACAGAAAGCTAAAGTTGATATACATTTTTTTTTGCATTAAAACTGTTCTCATTATTCAATAAAGGCTATTTATCAATGAATGTATAATGATTGGCTGCATATTTAGTAGGCTGAGGCTGCAGATCGGAAGGTTTCATCCCGGTTCCGCCCCCCTGGAAGCCTCTTCCCCAGAGCTGAAGATCCAAATCACATTCTGACCATGTGTTTCTTTACCTCTCCTTTACCCACCAATTTTTGTGGTCACCCTCCCGTCACATTTCTCACTGTCAATCGTGAACGATAATGATATTTACCAGTGAAATGTTAATTCAGCATCTGCATGCCAACCATTTGATCTCAATCAGTTTCATGGGAATTTGCATTAGATCTTCTTGAATTATGTACAGTGTTGTTTCGAAGTACAGGAAAGTATTTGAATTTTGTACAGGGAGCAAATTTTTGACCAGATGGTGTTAAACTGTAGTATACTTGTATTTTGTTTCAATCAAAACACATTTTGCCTAGTGGCGCGCTGTTGAGTTTTGGCCACGAGAGAAAAATTCTACCATTCTCACAATCATCCTAAATCTCATAAGATATTAGGTGGTGTTTTTTGTCTTACAGTAACGTTATACTATGCTATTATATCCGGTTCTATTATGTAAAATACTATCATTTTGTGATCTTGCAGATACTGATTCAGTCTTGATCTAACTTTATTTAACGAGCATCATTCTCCATTCATCACTGAAATTTGCCAAAGTAGCCTGTTCTCTGGGCAGCTAAACAAGTAAAGCAGAGACTGTGCGTAAAGTAGAGAATCCCACACATGCGCAGAAGCTTCGGATTTAGCTGTCTAGAGACTTCGGATCTGCAGCCACTGGGTATTTTGAAACTTATCTTAATGGTCTCTCAGGGGCACAATCCTTGATTCTGTTTCATTTTTCTTTAGCTAAATGGTAGCCCTGCTTCTTGGTTTGCTATAAAGCTGAAGGACATGGCTGGAGAAATGTAATCAGCAGGTATCATCATTAATTGAAATTACCATTGAACAGTATTGGAGATTTTCAGTTAAGCATAGTTAATCACATCATGACAAGCTAACAGTGTATGGTTACATAGTTAATCACAACATGACAAGAAGAGGCCTGAAACAGAGCCAGGAAATGGCTCAGGGAATTGTGAAACAGAGCCTGGAAATGGCTCATGGATTTTTGAGGACTAATTGTTATTTCAGAAAATTTACCTGTTATGTTTAAGAATCAATGAAAGGGTTAGAACAGTAGAACAGAGCCAGAAAAGGAAATGGCTCAGTATTCTGTCTCACACAAGGACAGAGCCAGGAAATGGCTCAGTATATGCCTATGGAGCAAAAACCACTTAAAAGGTTAACAGAGCCAGGAAATGGCTCTGTTAGTTTTTACACGACAGGGCTTGGTCCCATCACCATTGTTTCAGGAAACAGATTGAATAGAAGGAAAATAAGTCAGATTGTGCCACCATTATACAATAAGGAAATGTGCGGAGCAGTCAAGAGGTGAAGATGAAACTGTATATAAACTGAGAGCTGGAAAGTTAGTTACTCTGCAGACCACCTCGGCTCTATTGCTTATGTAATAAAGTCTATCTTAATTCTACAAAAACTCTGGAAGTACTTTTTTTTTATTGAGGACAAGGACAATTTTCTACATCAACAGCTGTACATATTGCAGATTGCACTTTCTTTAGAAA
Organism: Coregonus clupeaformis; assembly: GCF_020615455.1. Lineage (NCBI taxonomy): Eukaryota > Metazoa > Chordata > Actinopteri > Salmoniformes > Salmonidae > Coregonus > Coregonus clupeaformis. The sequence continues at coordinate 51,574,866 of NC_059211.1, read as the reverse complement.
TATATTAAATGTACCAGCGTTCAGCTAGCTTGGTCCCAGATCGTTTCTGTGCTTCATGTCAACTCTTTGTCATGACAAATATGGAGTTGACATGATAGCACAAACAGATCTGGGATGAGGCTGGCTGTCCGTAACTTTGACTAAACATTGAGCCCTGGGGGAACCTCCTCCAAATCAGGATTCTTCCATTTAGCACCATTCACTGCTATGGTGTGCCTGTCCAAAGTCAACTCTACATTTATGTGAACACCCATCCACCAACCACCACATGCTAACAGTGCTAATTTACATTGAGTTATAAAAAGACTGACATTGTTAGGGCCACGCAACATGACACCGGCGACCGTCGCACCACTTTGTAGAGATGAGCGTGTCAGGTGGGACTTGGACAGTCAAAACTGGGGATGACGAGACTACACGGCTATTCTTAGCTCTTTTGTTCAGTGTTGAGAGAAGAGTTGGGACCGTACTATCACCTCCACCCAGGCCACGAACTCCAGACTGCCAGCAATCAAAGTAGTTCTCACTTGATGAGATGTGGAAGATCAAACGTAAGTGGTGCCACAATTTTGTGGCATGCATGCATGCTCTTTCACATTCGGTCAAAATGAAAATAACAAAATGACTGCATATGGCAAGTTGTTTTTCCCTACACACACACAGGCTACAGTTCAGCATGGCTGAGAGACATTTCCAGCCTGGCAACTAATACAACTTGGTAGAACTCACACCTTATATTCCTTTGCGTTATGATTTTGATTAGAGATTAAGAATATAAAATGCCACTGTACTGCATTCCTGATGTGAAGCTTCTCTTACAGCCCCCATCACGTACGCTTTGGAAGCAAAGTACAGGCCCCATCTCGAGGTAATACTTTTGGGAAACGTTTTGATCTAATCTAATTCACTGCAGGGATTGATGTTCTATATTCCTACTGTGCAGGGTAACTAAGGACTAAGCTATGTGGACGGAGGCCATCGCAGCCTTGAAATTCCTTGTGTGTTTTCAAACATCTGGTCAAACAACAAGGCAGAGTCAAGACCAGCGTCATGTTCATTACGCACCGAATGACAATGGCCTGAAACAGGGAGGGATTCCCTGGCCTTGTCCCCCCTCCCAAAAAACGCTCATTAGGTTTCCATTGCAAAATTGTGTTAAAACATTTTCTGTTGTGTGCCCTCTTGAAACTGACCAAGGGTCAACGTCAATTCCAGTTAAACAATGAACTGAGTTGGAATTGAATTTATGAACTGAAAATCCACCAGGAAAATCCCAAGATACTGTATGTCATCATTTAATTTAAAAAAAAATGGATGACTCTTCAAAAATAGAGGACTTTATATCTGTGCCATTATAGCGCGTCTGTGACAGCATGGGCAGCGTCAGATGCAACAACCCATAGGAATCCCACCCAGTTGGATACTTTAAAATGGCAGAAGCATGGTGGAAGCTGCCCATGCCAAATCAGCCATTTGGCCACTAGAGGCCTCTATCATTCTCTATGTTGGAGAGTTCATTAAAGGAGTCCGCGTGCTTCCCAGCCGAAATAGTTCGGAACAGTTTGTGCATATATTATGACGGCATTTTGTGACGAACCGAACAAGTGTGCTAGCATACTCCCTTAAAAGACCTTCGCTTGAAAAAATGCTGTTTGTCCATTTTGAGATGCCGTAGCCAGTACTTACTCAAAATAGTTAGAATTAATCTAAGATAACTCAAGAAATCTGTCATTAATTGACATTTTTTCTGAGGAGATTTTAAGTGGGCAATTTTACGTCTAAGATGTTTGGTCCAGTATTTCTCAAGTGAAATATGTTGCATAAAAACGAGTCATCTCTCATTGAATGACAACATAGACTATTGTGGTCCTCTGTAGCTCAAGTTGTAGAGCACGGCGCTTGTAACGCCAGGGTAGTGGGTTCGATCTCCGGGACCACCCATACGTAAAAATGTATGCACACATGACTGTATGTCGCTTTGGATAAAAGCGTCTGCTAAATGGCATATTATATTATATTATTGAAGAATCCCTACTGTTAACCAATCACAGATGAAGGGGAGTAGACTTCGGTTACTGACATTGGCTTGCCTCGAGAAAACATTGTGTGCCCTAACAGCCAAAAAACCCTTACCGAAGTCCAAAACGAACAGAAACATCACACAATGTCATCATAATATATGCACAAACTCTTCCGAACTTTTTCGGCTGGGAAGCCTTTACAGTGCCTTCAGAAAGTATTCATACCCCTTAACTTATTCCACATTTTGTTGTGCTACAGCCTGCATTCTAAATGGATTAAATAAAACATTTCTCTCACCCATCTGCACACAATATCCCACTATGACAAAGTGAAAACATGTTTTTAGAATTGTTTGAAAATTTATAGAAAATTCTCTCATTTACGTAAGTATTCACACCCCTGAGTCAAAACATATTAGAATCACCTTTGGCAGGGATTACAGCTGTGAGTCTCTAAGAGGTTTGCACACAGGCCGGTGGCGGCCGGTTGTGACACAGCCTGGGATCGAACCCGGGTCTGTAGTGACGCCTCAAGCACTGTGATGCAGTGCCTTATACCGCTGCGACACTCGTGAGGCCACATTATTCTTTTTTATATTCTTCAAGCTCTATCAAGTTGGTAGTTGATCATTGCTAGAGAGGCATTTTCAAGTCTTACCATAGATTTTTAAGCTGATTTAAGTCAAAACTGTAACTAGGCCAACCAGGAACATTCAATGTCTTCTTGGTAAGCAACTCCAGTGTATATTTGGCCTTGTGTTTTAGGCTATTGTCCTGCTGAAAGGTGAATTTGTCTCCCAGTGTCTGTTGGAAAGCAGCCTGAACCAGGTATTCCTCTAGGACTTTGCCTGTGCTTAGCTCTAATCCATTTACTTCTTGCCAAAAAAACTCCCTAGTCCTTGCCGATGACAAGCATAGCCATAACATGATGCCGCCACCACTATGCTTGAAAATATGAAGTGGTACTCAATGATGTGTTGTGTTGGATTTGCCCCAGAGATAATTAATTGTATTCAGGACACAAAGTTCATTTCTTTGCCACATTTTTTAAGTTTAGCTTTAGTGCCTTATTGCAAACAGGATGCATGTTTTGGAATATTTTTATTCTGTACAAGCTTTCCTTTTTTTCAATCTGTCATTTAGGTTAGTATTGTGGATTAACCACAAAGTTGTTGATCCTTCCTCAGTTTTCTCCTATCACAGCCATTAAACTAACTGTTTTAAAGTCACCACTGGCCTCATAGTGAAATCCCTGAACAGTTTCCTTCCTCTCCGACAATTGAGTTAGGAAGGACGTCTGTATCTTTGTAGTGACTGGGTCTATTGATACACCATCCAAAGTGTAATGAATAACTTCAGTATGCTCAAAGGGATATTCAAGGTCTGTTATTATAATTTTATTTTTTAACCATGTACCAATAGGTGCCCTTCTTTGCGAGGCATTGGAAAACCTCCCTGGTCTTTGTGGTTGAATCTTTGTGGTTGAAAGCTCGACTGAGGGACTTTACAGATAATTGTATGTGTGGGGTAAAGTGATGAGGTAGTCATTCAAAAAAAATTATGTTAAACACTATAAATGCACACAGAGTGAGTCCATGCAATTGTTATGTGACTTGTTAAGCACATTTTAACTCCTGAACTTATTTAGGCCATAACAAAGGGGTTGAATACTTATTGACTCAAGACATTTCAGCTTTTAATTTCTAATCAATTCTAAAAACATAATTTCACTTTGACATTATGGGGTATTGTGTGTAGGCCAGTGACACAATCTCAATTTAATCCATTTTAAATTCAGGCTGTAACACAACAAATGTGAAAAAGGTCAACGGGTGTGAATACTTTCTGAAGGCACGGTATATCCAAATCCCACATGGTGAAAATTCCTACCTAGCCTATCACAAGCAAGCTGAAGCTATTACTATATAACATCTTCTCAGAGCTGCACACATGCCAAGAGGTCAATTTGGACATACACTACATGACCAAATGTATGTGGACACCTGCTCGGCGAACATCTCATTCCAAAATCATGGAGATGGTCCCCCCTTTGCTGCTATAACAGCCTACACTCTTCTGGGAAGGCTTTACAATAGATATTGGAACATTGCTGCGGGGACTTGCTTCCATTCAGCCACAAGAGCATTAGTGAGGTTGGGCACTGATGTTGGACGATTAGGCCTGGCTCGCAGTCGGCGTTCCAATTCATCCCAAAGGTGTTCGATGGGGTTGAGGTCAGGGCTCTGTACAGGCCAGTCAAGTTCTTCCACACCGATGTTGTTAAACCCTTTCTGTATGGACCTTGCTTTGTGCACGGGGGCATTGTCATGCTGAAACAGGAAAGGGCCTTCCCCAAACTGTTGCCACAAAGTTGGAAGCACAGAATCTTCTAGAATGTCATTGTATGCTGTAGCATTAAGATTTCCCTTCACTGGAACTAAGAGGCTTAGCCCGAAACATGAAAAATAGCCCCAGACCATTATTCCTCCTCCACCAAACTTTACAGTTGGCACTATGCTTTGGGAAAGGTAGCGTTCTCTCCTGGCATCCGCCAAACCCAGATTCGTCAGTCGGACTGCCAGATGGTGAAGCGTGATTCATCACTCCAGAGAACACGTTTCCACTGCTCCAGAGTCCAATGGCGGCAAGCTTTGCACCACTCCAGCAGATGCTTGGAATTGCGCATGGTGGTCTTAGGCTTGTGTGCGGCTGCTCGGTTCTTTTTCTTACGTTGCTTCCAAAGGCAGCCCGGAACTTGGTAGTGAGTGTTGCAACCGACAGACGATTTTTATGCACTACGTGCTTCAGCACTCGTGATCCCATTCTGTGAGCTTGTGTAGCCTACCACTTCGAAGCTGAGCCAAAGTTGCTCCTAGACGTTTCCACTTCACAATAACAGCATTTACAGTTGACCGGGGCAGCTCTAGCAGGGCAGAAATTTGACGAACTGACTTGTTGGAAAGGTGGCATCCTTTGACGTTGAAAGTCACTGAGCTCTTCAGTAAGGCCATTCTACTGCCAATGTTTGTCCATGGAGATTGCATGGCTGTGTGCTCGATTTTATACACCTGTCAGCAACGAGTGTGGCTGAAATAGCCGAATCCACTAATTTGAAGGTGTGTCCACATACTTTAGTGTATATACCAGGAAAATAGAAAATGGACATTTATTTTATACCATAGAACTAATCTCGCTCCCAGACACTTCGCCCAAATGTGCAAACAAATGGTGGATCAACGTGTCAAACTTGGCCTTCGTTAGCCAATACAGAAAGACCGGGAAAAACTCCCGGTGCATAGGCATTGGTTTAATCATCTTAATCTACAAACCAATCATCTACCACAACACCTTCCCCATACACTACCACCAAGCCACGCCTCATAATTGTGTAATTCACTCAAATTAAATGATGACCATAGAGATGGAAAGAGGCTTCATCATTGTATCCATGCTATTATGGCGTCTGTGACAGCTGGGCAGCATCTCCATTTTGAAGTAGTACATTTTCTTCTTCACGATTGGCTGATCCCTCCAGATGGCCTGGTTGGACATGACTCCAACAGGGTCACCAGGAGGGATCAGCCAATGAAGTTGGAAGTCCCACCCAGTTAAATACATTAAAATTGTGGAAGCCCTCAATGGCGCTGCCCATGCTAAAACGTTATTTTGGCCACTAGAGGCCTCTGTCATTCTCTATGATGATGAAAAAATACTTTACTCAGTAAGGTCACTTCCCATAGAATTCTATGGTCACTCCCACTAAGGCCAACTTTGAATTGTTGATGTACCAGGCTGCACAATAACCTGGGGATGAGGTTACCATAGAACTAACTTATTTGTATGGTATTGGTCTGCCTCTGTTTATGTGTAGGCCAGTATGGGCCATAATGTATGCATTTATATTTACGGATTGAATTTCTCATGCTATTTTATGTAGGCTACTAGTATGTTCTAGACAAACGGCCTTCAAGGCCAATAACACTTCTACTCTATTCTACTCCTATTGTCCTGTCTGACCACATCCTGTCCACCCAGACCTTGGTCCCTACAGACCCCATGTCCCTGTTCAACCTGAAGAGAGGTTCCCCCGAAGAAGAGTTCCCTAACCTAAAATACAACTACACGTGTATGGCGAGCATCCTGACTCCAAAACTGTATGCTCGCCAGTTCAACCGTGCCACCCAGAGCGGGGTCATCTTTGATGATGTCATACGCCCGGGCCTCGAGGAACCAGGTGACGTCAACAGGCATTATGCGATCTATAGGGAACGCTTGTCGCTAGATCTCTATATACTGAAAACAAAGGAGATTGAGGACTGTGCTATACTGTACATAGTACTAGTACCACCAGTGTAGGTGTGAGAGAGTATATACAGTGAGGGAAAGTAGTATTTGATCTCCTGCTGATTTTGTACGTTTGCCCACTGACAAAGACATGATCAGTCTATAATTTTAATGGTAGGTTTATTTGAACAGTGAGAGACAGAATAACAACAAAAAAATCCTAAAAAAAACATGTCAAAAATGTTATAAATTGATTTGCATTTTAATGAGGGAAATAATTATTTGACCCCTCTGCAAAACATGACTTAGTACATGGTGGCAAAACCCTTGTTGGCAATCACAGAGGTCAGACATTTCTTGTAGTTGGCCACCAGGTTTGCACACATCTCAGGAGGGATTTTGTCCCACTCCTCTTTGCAGATCTTCTCCGTCATTAAGGTTTCGAGCCTGACGTTTCACTCCTTCAGTTCCCTCCACAGATTTTCTATGGGATTAAGGTCTGGAGACTGGCTAGGCCACTTCAGGACCTTAATGTGCTTCTTCTTGAGCCACTCCTTTGTTGCCTTGGCCGTGTGTTTTGGGTCATTGTCATGCTGGAATACCCATCCACGACCCATTTTCAATGCCCTGGCTGAGGGAAGGAGGTTCTCACCCAAGATTTGACGGTACATGGCCCCGTCCATCGTCCCTTTGATGCGGTGAAGTTGTCCTGTCCCCTTAGCAGAAAAACACCCCCAAAGCATAATGTTTCCACCTCCATGTTTGACGGTGGGGATGGTGTTCTTGGGGTCATAGGCAGCATTCCTCCTCCTCCAAACACAGCGAGTTGAGTTGATGCCAAAGAGCTCCATTTTGGTCTCATCTGACCACAACACTTTCACCCAGTTCTCCTCTGAATCATTCAGATGTTCATTGGCAAACTTCAGGGCCCTGTATATGTGCTTTCTTGAGCAGGGGGACCTTGCGGGTGCTGCATGATTTCAGTCCTTCACGGCGTAGTGTGTTACCAATTGTTTTCTTGGTGACTATGGTCCCAGCTGCCTTGAGATCATTGACAAGATCCTCCCGTGTAGTTCTGGGCTGATTCCTCACCATTCTCATGATCATTGCAACTCCACGAGGTGAGATCTTGCATGGAGCCCCAGGCCGAGGGAGATTGACAGCTCTTTTGTGTTTCTTCCATTTGCGAATAATCGCACCAACTGTTGTCACCTTCTCACCAAGCTGCTTGGCGATGGTCTTGTAGCCCATTCCAGCCTTGTGTAGGTCTACAATCTTGTCCCTGACATCCTTGGAGAGCTCTTTGGTCTTGGCCATGGTGGAGAGTTTGGAATCTGATTGATTGCTTCTGTGGACAGGTGTCTTTTATAGAGGTAACAAACTGAGATTAGGAGCACTCCCTTTAAGAGCTCGTTGTGGTCCTCTGTAGCTCAGCTGGTAGAGCACGGCGCTTGTAACGCCAAGGTAGTGGGTTCGATCCCCGGGACCACCCATACACAAAAATGTATGCACGCATGACTGTAAGTCGCTTTGGATAAAAGCGTCTGCTAAATGGCATATTATTATATTATTATTATAAAAGACACCTGGGAGCCAGAAATCTTTCTGATTGAGAGGGGGTCAAATACTTATTTCCCTCATTAAAATGCAAATCAATTTATAACATTCTTGACATGCGTTTTTCTGGATTTTTTTGTTGTTATTCTGTCTCTCGCTGTTCAAATAAACCTACCATTAAAATTATAGACTGACCATTTCTTTGTCAGTGGGCAAACGTACAAAATCAGCAGGTGATCAAATACTTTTTTCCCTCTCATATATATATATATATATATATATATATATATATATATATATATATATATATATATATATATATATAGCATGCGATGAGGTGGAGACTAAAGTATGTTATGTTTCCCTAGCACAGTTCCCTCACACACACACACACACACCCCTAACTCTTAAGCCTAACCGCAAACTCTAAACCTTTAAGCCTAAAATAGCATTTGAACAAATTCAGGCCCAATTATTCTTGTTTTCCTACCTTGTCAGGGCATTCTGGTGACTGGTCAGGACATTATGGTCCTGACAAGGTAGGAAAACATCTATACGCTCACACACTCATGCACACCTGTGAATGAGCAATTAAAACAAACTCGCAAACCCGAAGCAATCTCTTCCACATTAAGCCAGGCTCAGTTACATCAGAAAAGCAGGCAATAACGATAGCCACCCATTTAACAGAATACTAAAACAACAATGTCATAACACCTAGCTAATCCAAAACAACTGCTGCTGCTTACGCATTACAATGGCAGACTCTAGTGTGTGTGTGTGTGTACTTACTATGTGTGTGTATACTGCTCCTGTCCTGTCCTACAGGGGAGCTTCATGGACCCATGTCTGTGGGTTGTGTGGCTGGCGACGGCCAGTCTTACATCCTTTTCTGTGACTTCTTTGATCGGGTCATTGAGGCCTACCAAAACCACAAGATGAGCAAGTTACAGGAGAGCGACTTTAATCACGACAACTTAAAGGTACTGTAGAGTGGACAGAGTATGGTCTTATAAATGTATCTCCATTTCACATAATACAAAATAAAACAATTGTTAAAAAACTTTTTATTTGAAGGTTTCTTCATAATCCCAACTCCGAAATGTCATGCTTTTATGAAAAAGTCAACATTTGTCATATCTCGCTTGGACTATTCACACGATTTCAGTGTGCCACACTTCATAACAGACTTTTACCAAAGATGTGTGATGTGACGTCATAAAAACTGTTGTTAGATGTTATGTCAAGCTCTCAGTAATGTTTATGACCACTATGTAGGGCATTGTGGCGTAACATTCCAATAGTGTTACCCGTACATCCAAAGTGGATTTGTAAATACTTAAATGTGTTTAAATGCATTTATGTCCTTCTCTCTCGTTCTCTCTCTCTCTGTGTATGTCAAATACGTACTCTGTGTGTGTGTATGTATGTATGGCTGGCTGAGTAATGTATACTCTAAGTGTGTGTGTGTGTTGATGTGTAATGTATACTGTGTTGTGTGTGTGTGTGTCTGTGTATGCAGGGAGGTGATGACTTTGACCGTGATTACGCCTTGAGCTGCGAGGTGAGTGTGGTGCGTGGTGTGGATGACTTCGGCTTCCCTACACACTGCAGCCGGGGAGAACGTAGACAGCTCCTCATGCTGGCCAAGAAAGGTACTGCATGCTCTACAGTAACAATACAGCACAAATATAATAATTAATCATTTAGCAGACGCTCTTATCCAGAGCGACTCACAGGAGCAATTAGGGTTAAGTGCCTTGCTCAAGGGCACAGACAGATTTTTCACCTAGTCGGCTCAGGGATTAGAACCAGCAACCTTTCGGTTACTGGCACAACGCTCTTAACCACTAAGCTACCTGCCGCCCTTACATACAGTGCAGGTTTAATTCCAAATTCCAATTCAATTATTGAATTCACTCATGAGGTGGAGAATTTACTTTGAATTAAATTCACATTTTTTAAATCTTCAAGTTATGGAATTGAATTGGAATAGACTTGACTTTTTTAAATTGGAATTAAATTGGAATTGTAAAAACATTATTTGAAATTGAAATTCAATATTCTTACATTTCCCAGTTAATGGAATTAATGCACAGTATAAAAAATATAAGATTTGTTTTTAATAATTTCAACCTCTATTCCTATATTTACAGTATAGCTCGGCTGTCTGAACAGGGACATGATCAGCCTGAAAGCCTGAGGGAATTTAATTCAAATTGGAATTTGTTGAATTGTTGGGGAGAATATTGAATTGGAAATAAATTTACCTAACATTGGAATTCAGAGGAATTGAATTATCTCTGAATTCAAAGACTGACCTGGAATTTGAATTGATTTAAATGGAATTTACAGGGAGCGAGAACTGAATTAGAATTTAATTTGTGGAATTAACCCCAACCCTGATACAGTGTGGTACTTTATCCTCAAATGCAAATAAAACTAAGTGTAACTGAGCTCATTAATAGTCAAAAGATATGAAAACTCCAGCAGTTTAAGTTGATATATGTTTTAGGCTATTCATTTACATTTTCAGAATAATAATGAATATGAGGGCTGCTATCAATTAACAAATCTTGAGGACACCAAGCAAAAGCAATCAATGCATATCTATCCTCCTTCTCACACTGTAGTTTGAAGTAACATTTTAATGCTACATGGTGTCAGAAGGACGATACACTAATTCAGGGGTGCACAACTCAGGGCCGAGTTCCGCAGTTCGGCTGGTTTTTGTTTCACCCAATTGATGTTACTGAATCGCCCAAATAGAAATCAGTCCCTAGCTAAAAGGCAAGGACAAACATCTGCAGAACTGCTGTCATTGAAGAATGGAGCTGAGCATCCATGCACTAACCAATCAGACCTATAACAAACATGATTGATTGACACTTCTCCTTCCAGCTCTGGACCAATTGGCAGAACAGTTGCCAGGGAAGCTGTACTCAAAGGCTGAACTGTCACAGGGCAAAGAAGACAAGGGAGTGACCGTGGGAGCCCCATCCCTTTCCCAGTTGAGGAACGGGGTGGCCCGTGACTGGCCTGACTCCAGAGCTGTATGGTCAGTGCTGCTCTTTAAGTGCCACTGGCATGTTCCCTTCTTTACAACCTAAACAGTTTATTGTGTGTGTTGTGTTTTCCTTTTGATGCACTAAGATTCTTTGTGCAATGAAAAATACATAAATATCATTTATTGTTATGTTCACACATTATGTGGAAATAACAACTGCTCTAAGGTCTGTTTTGCCTTTTAGTTCACAGTAGTTGTAAACTGTATGGAGAGGTGAAACAACTGCTCTACAGCATGTTTTGCCTTTAACACAGTTTGTTACTAACCAAATGGAGAAGTGAGGCAGTGCACTCTTCTTGTAAGTATAGGAGCAAATCCTCATGAATATCTGTGTAAATAAACCCCATGGTATTTTTGGTGCTTCGTTATCATGGTTTGAATACTATGGTGTCACAAACCCAGCTGATTCTGTAGCTCGACCCAGGTACTGTGGTTAATCAATTTTACTCAAATTTTACTAACAGTACAACCAAAAGTTAGATGGTGCCTTTACACTATGGTCCTTCTAGACAGATTAAAGCTATGTTTCCAGCAAAACAGCAGCCCGCCGGGCCTCCTGAGTGGCATCACTACAGACCCAGGTTCGATCCCAGGCTGTGTCACAACCGGCAGTGACCGGGAGTCCCATGAACTGCAGCGTCGTCCGGTGGGGTTTGGCCAGGGGGCTTTCTTCATCGCGCTCTAGCGACTCTTTGTGGCGGGCCGGGTGCCTGCAGGCTGACTTCGGTCGTCAGTGTAACCATGTTTCCTCCAGCACATTGGTGCAGCTGGCTTATGGGTTAAGCGGGCGTTAAGAAGCGTGGTTTGGCGGGTCATTACCGCTCTTATCCAGAACGACAAGTAGTGCATACATATCACTGGGTCATGTTTCGGAGGACGCATGACTCGACCTTCTCCTCTCCCGAGCCCGTTGGGGAGTTGCAGCGATGAGATAAGATCGCAATTGGATATCACGAAATTGGGGTTTAAAAAAAGTTTAGTATAAGGCTGAAGGACGAGGCTATATGCAACCCCTCTCAAATTCATAGACAGTGCTCTAGATGCAAGGACTGGCCCTGTACCTCCACTGAAAAATGATGCTGTTATCATGACCATTACCACTCTACAGGATCAGTAAAGACGGGACCCTGGTGGTATGGGTCAACATTGACGACCACCTCAGATTGGTGACCACGCGAGATGACGCCAACATCGCAGAGGCCTTCCAATGTATCTGTGTCAACCTCCTTAAGGTTGGTACCCTCGGAAGGCACAGACCCTGAATGCATGATTACCTTAAAGTTGAACTGACAGCATTTTATCAACATGAAATCTTATTCAAATCTGTTCATATACAACATGAAACTTATTCAAATCTGTTCATATACACAGAGGACGAATGTCACTTTTAAAAACATTTTCTGAAAAGCGAGCACTTAGACATGGTCATTTACAAGTTTAAATAAATAATTTAGCAATATTGAGTGGGAAAGCGGCCGTGCGCTTGGACGATCGTCTGAGACCAGCCACCCGGACAGCTGATGAAACTGAGGAGTATTTCTGTCTGTAATAAAGCCCTTTTGTGGGGAAAAACTCATTCTGATTGGCTGGGCCTGGCTCTCCAGTGAGTGGGCCTGGCTCCCAAGTGGGTGGGCCTATTCCCTCCCAGGCCCACCCATGGCTGCGCCCCTGCCCAGTCAAGTGAAATCCATAGATTAGGGCCTAATGAATTTATTTCAATTGACTAATTTCCTTATATGAACTGTAACTCAGTAAACTCGTTGAAATTGTTGCATTTTGCGATTTATATTTTTGTTCAGTACAGATACGCTAGCCTATTAGCCACGTTATGACTGATTTGTGATCATTACCCCTTGCCTTGCTAGTTTGATTGTATTGTAATTCCCAGCCTTAGTTACATTCGCCCGTTTTTGTAAAAAAGATTGAGCCATTGAAACTGAAACCGCGCATCCCGAATGAAGGCAACAAACATTGTACCAGGCCAGCTGTGATTTACAACCTGATAGCAATATTTCTGGGACTACCAAGAAATGTATTGGTGAATTATATGAATCATGCATTGAACTGCATCAATCTATTTTGACAGCAATGCCTTAGTGTACGTCATGGAATGTTGAGGCAAATATAACCTATTTTTAAACCCTCTTATAAAGCTAGTTTTGTGGCATAAATTTAAATTTCTGATTCCTACCACCAAACGTGTACCCTTTTCACACTACTGAGCCAAGTCCCAACTAAGTTCTACTGCGCTAGCGTACGGTTTGGGTCAGCATGATAGTATGAAAGTGGTATGGCTGTCCAATCCAAACTTCTGTGCTGGTGAACAAAACTAGTCTGTTAATAGATATTTAATGGGCCAAAGCTAATATGAGCTATGACCATCTCGTTGTCCAGTTGGAGGTGCTGTACAAAAAGCTGAGGCACCCGTTCATCTGGAAGCAGCAGCTGGGCTGGGTAGTGAGCTCTCCAGCAGACGTGGGGACCGGCCTGAGGGCTAGCGTTCGTGTCAAGCTGCAACTCCTGCCCAGACACAAACGTCTGGAAGACGTCCTCAAGAGACTGCGCCTCCGCATGGACAAAACCGGTAATGCAGATGGGGGGAGCGCTGAAATTATTTTAGTGTAAAAATAATTTGAGTAAAATATAAATACATTCTGAATTTCAGCACTTCCTTAGCACATTTGACAGAGTTTTTGTACAATTGGCGTTGGTAAAATGTACATACGTCATGAATCATCTTCTAGATATTCTGATGAGTATAACTTTAGGTGTAATATACACAATATACACAAAAGTATGTGGACACCCCTTCAAATGAATGGATTCGCTATTTCAGCTACACCTGTTGCTGACAGGTGTATAAAATCGAGCACACAGCCATGCAATCTCTATAGACAAACGTTGGCAGTAGAATTGGCATACTGAACAGCTCAGTGACTTTCAACGTGGCACCATCATAGGATGCCACCTTTCCAACAAGTCAGTTCGTCAAATGTCTGCCCTGCTAGAGCTGCCCCGGTCAACTGTAAGAGCTGTTATTGTGAAGTGGAGACACCTAGGAGCAACAACGGCTTAGCCGCGAAGTGGTAGGCCACACAAGCTCACAGAATGGGCCACCGAGTGCTGAAGCACTTAGCGTGTAAAAATCATCTGTCCTCAGTTGAAACACTCACTACTGAGTTCCAAACTGCCTCTGGACGCAACGTCAGCACAATAACTGTTCGTCGGGAGCTTCATGAAATGTGTTTCCATGGCTGAGCAGCCATGCGCAATGACAAGCTCGCCGCCATTGGACTCTGGAGCAGTGGAAACGCATTCTCTGGAGTGATGAATCACGCTTCACCATCTGGCAGTCAGACAGATGAATCTGGGTTTGGCGGATGCCAGGAGAACGCTACCTGCCCCAATGCATAGTGCAAACTGTAAAGTTTGGTGGAGGAGGAATAATGGTCTGGGGCTGTTTTTCATGGTTCGGGCTAGGCCTCTTAGTTCCAGTGAATGGAGATCTTAACGCTACATCATACAATGACATTTTAGACGATTCTGTGCTTCCAACTTTGTGGCCACAGTTTGGGGAAGGCACATTGCTGTTTCAGCATGACATTGTCCCCGTGCACAAAGCGAGGTCTATACATAAATGGTTTGTCGAGATCGGTGTGGAAGAACTTGACTGACCTGCACAGAGCCCTGACTTCAACCCCATCGAACACCTTTGGGATGAATTAGAACGCCGACTGCGAGCAAGGCCTAATTTCTCAACATCAGTGCCCAACCTCACTAATGTTCGTAGCTGAATGGAAGCAAGTCCCCGCAGCAATGTTCCAACATCTAGTGGAAAGCCTTCCCAGAAAAGGGAGGACCCAATCCATATTAATGGCCATGATTTTGGAATGAAATGTTTTCGATGAGCAGGTGTCCACATACTTTTGGTCATGTAGTGTATAATGTGTATATATATATATAAAATGTGTGTATATAGTATCTATATACGCTATAAGTTAGTTACTTTAAACTGTTTTTTTACAAGGATTAAAAAATCTATACTGTTATAATTTCCTACAACTTTACAAGGAAGTCGTTACATACCTTACTTTAATATGGTTGAAATAACTGAAGTTTCTTACCTCTTTCTCCTTAGACTGCAGTGAGGTGTATAACATCAGTAATGCCCAGACAATCGGCTTGGACGAGGTGGGGTTCACGCAGCTAGTGGTGGACGGGGTCAAGCTGCTCATCCGCATGGAGAAGAGGTTAGAGGGCGAAGACAAAATCGATGATCTGGTGCCTTTACAGAAGTAGAGCTGAGGAAGATGGGAGGAAGAGGGAATCCTGTCCTAACCAACACAAACCTCACATTTTAGTAGTTTGACTGGTAGCGTGCTATCATAATACTGTAAAGGGCTTTTGTGAGAATGACATGATCATGAGTTTTTCTAAAACCAACAATGTTTTAACAGCTGACTATGTTCATGTTGATTGTCCTATGTGTTCTAATTAAATTAACAATGTGACATAGGTGTACAAAGACGTATTGCATCAATATTGCATAAAAAAAGTTACTTTTCAAAATGTCAAATATAATTTTTTTAAATGAAAGATTCTGAAAATTATGTTTATGTGCTGTATATAAAAACAGTTTGACTTAAGAACATATTTTCACCTGTGTTTGCTTTCAGTATGAAGTTTGGCATGGCCATACACATTAGGATAACCCACCAGCTACAGACCAATAAATATTTCTATATAAATTACAGCGCTCTTTCCAAGATTTATCATTCCTCCATGTTACTCAAAGTTTATGCTAAACCGATTGGCTGTGATGCCATGGTTACTCACACAAAATTAAATAGTAAATACTGGTAAAAAAGAACAAATGACACCAGACATTTGCTTGAGACTCCTTTCAAGTAAGCTTTAATATTGTGCACGAGTGAGACTGAATCTAGATGACTCAAGCTTTCCTCGCATGTATGTTGGGGTAGGAGAGCTTTTGGTAGGGGGAGGTATTTAATGGAGATGAAAGGGGCGAGGCATAAAATATTAACATTTCTTTAACACTTTCTCCTCTACACTTGGTCTGCTAAGGCAACACAATAGACGTCCTCTCTGGAAGTTGTACCGTTAACAATGAGGAATATGCATTTTTCCTCCAAGTGCACTATACGTCAAGGTGCGCTAGCCCCCTCCAACCCTCCCTGCTCCCATAATGCCACAGAAAGTCAGCGGTGGAGATATCGCTCAGCTTCCAGAAGGGCTCACAGCCTTTAACCTTGTTTCCATATTTATTTTTTTCGGACCACTCTCCTTTGTGCCTTTGCTTTTTCCTTTCTATTGTGTCTTTTGAAATCAGGAAATAAAACGTCTGCATTCCGTTTCCATTCTCTTCGCTGCGTTAAAGGGTGCGGTCAAGGCCCATCTCTCATCTTTACAGTAATACAACATGGAATACCATTGCACAGTTGACCCTCATTACTTTTCACACAAAATAACGAGTAGAAATGTACCAGCACTAGTGGTTATTTTACATACTCATCGCAATCACTAATTACAAAGGGAAAAACCTAAAACAAAATAAAAACATATGCGAAACTAGTTATCTCCTATTTTTCCTCTCGTACAGGTGAATGACTCAGAAATACCAAGCAGCACATTAAAAAGGCATAATGTGGTGGAATAAATACAATATATTTTGCAAGAAAATAAAATTGAGCACAAAAAGTCAGACAGGTGTCGTACAGTAACTATCAATGAACTGTAGTTTAGAAGGGAGTAAGGGAAACAGGGATATAGTCACTAGTGAGGTCAAACTGCTTGGGCATCACTTTGCGTGAACCCTTCAAGCTTTGGACAGTCTCAAGCAGAACATGAGATATCTGAGGCAGTTATAATAATTGATGTCACTTCCTGACCTAGAATGGTGGCCGGTGCATTTATGCTACTAAAAGACCATGAATAGTGTTTTGAATGGGTAGCTTTCACCCAATATTTGTTAGAAGAGTATTTGATCATTAATTGAACGCAATGCCAACGACATTCGCGACACCGTGTTTAAGACCGCATAAAGTGGACTTTATGAGAACGGGCTTAAAATGTAGTGCAACTGAAACATTTGTGGTCCTGTCAGTCTACGCTGGATATTTGGGTTCTCAAAGGTAATAAAAGGACATGGTTCGTCACATCTGACTTAGCCAACATAAGATCCCTTATGTAAATTCTATGCAATAAACAGAACATTTTAAACTGCAGCTACGCTACATGAAGGAGGATTGTGAGAATGGCCAAAAATAGTGCATTAGGAGGAATGACTTGATTAGGGCTTTGGGATGTGTAGAGTTTAGCTTTTCAACACAGTTCACGTCATTCAATCTCTCCTATATTGGGAAAGGAACGTATTATCCGTGAAAAGTAAAAAAGAAGCTAATTTTTTTCTTTTCCTTGTGAGAATAAAAAATGTTTTTCTTTTTTTCAACATTAAACTTCAGTGGAGGCAAACAATCTACAAATATGTCAACAATAGAAGGAAAGAGAACTCCAAACGAAAAAGAAAAAATACAGTATGACACATTTAAACACACTTTCTGTACAGAAACTCAAGACTATACAATACCTGCAGACATTATGCTGAAGAGTCCTGTTTTATACAACTCTATGAACAATACAACTCAAAACATTCTCTATTTTATTTTATTTTATACTGTACATGTGGAAAAAGTAGCTTTGCAGTCTGTTCTTCCAACCCCCTTTAAATGTAGTTTAGCAATGGAATTGAAATTTTGCGGGCCATTGATACAAATGTTTTCATATTATTGCAATAATGGTCAGTTCTCACCTCTCGTAATAATCAACGATTTTGGAATACAGGGGTTTGCCTTGGGGAGGGAAAATGCGAGTGTATTTTCTCTATGTGTCGTTTCACCAAGCAATACGGCAGTAGCCTCGAATAGCGGTAAACTCAATATTGCGGCTGACTCTCTTGGGCCCGACACTTGTGGCGCCCGCAAACTCAAGGAACACCAGGATTATGTCCTCTGCCCCCTCCGTTTTCAACGTCGTATGTTAATTCTCTTTAGTTTGTTTAGTTTTCCCCAAAGTCACTTTTCACAGCTTGAGCTCGTTGGCCACTTTGGACGCGATATTCTTGAAGGCGATGGACGTGCCTGAGATCCGCTTGAAGCGCACGCCGTTGAGTGAGAGGCGTGGCAGCTTGCACACCTCCATCTCCCATTGGACCAGGCTGTCCTGGCGGGCGTCGCCGTGCACGCAGAAGAGCATGAAGCGCTCGCGCTGCTCGTGTCGCAGTTGTTGGCGTCCAGGACCTTCCGGATCTCGCGCATCATGTCGCCGGGCTCCATGGACGAGGTGGTCTTCATGCTCCAGGTGAAGCGCAGTGAACGGGGTTTGGAGTCCCGGGAACCGTCCTCCTTGGGTTCCCCTGACGCGCTCCTGGAGAGGAACAGAACACAGACAATAGTGTTAATTGAATAGGAGATAAGTAGGTAGACGCAAACCCAAAAAGTCGTTGAGTCATACGACATGGTTGGGAGTATATAAAGTGTGCGACTATTTCTTTTTCAAAGATGGAACGGGGGTGTAATAGAAGCCAAACGATAACACACAGAGCTTGTATAACCCATGTGTTTGGGTCCCCGTTGAAAGACTGACAAGAACTGAATGACTGTCAAATGTATTTTATTCAACGATTACGCACCTATTACTTACTTGAGTGTAACACACACACTCAAAACAGACACTTCTAGACAGCTTAAACACACACACGGCCCACCAAGGTCTAGCAAGAGCACGGTGTTCAGGGTCACGGCACAAAATGCGCAAACACCATCGCTGTGACTGAGGACAAAGTACACACACATCACAACAACACGACAACAAAGCACGACAACACGACAACAAAGCACAGCACAACAAGTCCCGGTACGATAACAACAATGAACAGGTCATTTAAGACAGGGGGATGTATAGCCACCCTATAATTAGTCCACCTTCCACCATCACAGTGCTAACTCTACTCCACAACATTGAACAAGAATGAACCTGTGACATTCGCTTTTGATCCTGGGACTAGTAGTGACCCTCAATGACATGCCATGCTTTCAATTCGGGGTTGTTATTTTTTCTGCGGGCGGCTGTGCCGATGCCTCACCTTGGGGGGTCTGTACTGCCACTGGCCTCTCCTTCAACCGTGGCCCTTTGGGAAGCAATCAGAGTTCAGAGTTCAACAGAGCAGTAGAAGGGGTTGTACACACAGGCGATGGGATATGTGAAGGTCGGAAGAGGGTGGGATGGGGTTAAACCTATAAACATACACGGTCACGCGATTCAACTCGTTCTGGGGAGGCAACTGGCGAGGACTGCCACAAACCGACATGACACATATAAAATCGGCAAGCTAGCTAAAACGGAGGATGATACAATGTGGAAATCATGTGAACAGAGAGAGAGATGGATGAAAGAAGTCATCTACAGTACACAACACACTCAAAACAAAGGACGGAACAAGAAGTCGGAAGGTGAGTGCAGGTGTCTGCAAACTCCAAGGCATCACAGGCAAGGCATTTCAGGGGTCTCAATATCAGTCTGTTAGTGGTGCAGGGTCAGATAGGGGGGTGGATAATGCAGGGCAGTGTAGTGTTCCGCACAGTGGATTTTGGGGGAGTTTTAGGGAGAGGGTTAGGGAAGGGGGGCTGGCACCAGGGCGTGAATGGTTGCATGTCATTGAAGAGGGCTTGGATTGCGAGGAAGAGGGGGTGTGGGGGTGAGTCATTGTGGGAGGTTGTAGACATGGTAACCATTCTGTGCGCTCCTACCTCCGGCCAGCCCTGAAAGACATAGTTCTAAAAAAACAAAAAAAACAATGAAAGAAGCAATTTTGAGTAGCTATGGATGGAAATGGAAAGTCAGGGTGTTGTGGGAAATGTTTGTTCAATGACGGTCTCATAATGTGGCAGAAATGTACGATCAAATGGTGATGGGTCCACTATGTCAGCAAAGTCAATCCCAATTTCGCATTAGGAAATGACGCGCTTAAATACACGTTACATATGCAAGACCCCTACATTCACTATGCGCTGATTGAAGGTAATAAGAACCAACTAGTTCATACAGGTTGGTTAATAACCAGTTCATACTGGTTGGTTCATACCTACACTACACATTTTTTTAAACCTTTATTTAACTAGGCAAGTCAGTTAAGAACAAATTCTTATTTACAATGACGGCCTACATGGAAAGTCTGATTGACAATTACTCTCAACAAACTATAAGAATGAAAACAAAACATTTCATCTTAAATTGAAAATAAATCTTCATAAGAAAATATGGAAAATGTTAGGAAAGAACCAAAAAAGGTTAAAAGAGTTGGGAAAGAATAGAAAATACACATGATTGATTGCTACAGTAGCATACTGTAGCATATGAGTGTATAGAACCTTTCAGTGGTGCAGGCAGTCTGCAGAGTGATAGGTTAGTTTGTCATGCCCTAAGGGTGGAGCCCCAGGCTGGTGATAGAAATCAGGCTCGTTTTACCCTGTGCCCTTGACTGACTGCAGCACGGTCAGAGATACTGCAGACTCCGCACTCTGTGTGTCTGTGTGTGTGTGTGTAAGAGAGAAAGCGAGACTGCATGTATTTATGCATGTGTGTCTTGTGCCTTTGCGTGTGGTCCTGCAAGTTTGTGAGTGTATCTGTAGGCAGCCCACGTCTCTCTCAGACCAGAGCCTGGACACTGCAGGCTCACCTAGGGGAATAGGGACCGGACACGACATCTGTGGGCTTAGCGCGCCGGGGTGAAGTTGACCCTAGGTACAGATCTAGGATCAGCTTTCCCTCTCCCAATCCTAACCTTAACCATTAGTGGGGAAAATGCTAAACTGATCCAAGATCAATGTCTAGGGTCAATATTCACCCTTCGCAGTGGTGTCCCCTGCTAATGCAGGATTGAGAGAGAAAGAAGAACCCAATCACCCTTTCTCTATTTTCTCTCTCCACACTCACTCAAAGTAGCCTTGTACCTTTCCATTACATAGTACCCTACTAAAGAAGTAGATGTACTGACTAGTACAAAATGTGCAGCTGTTACTTTTAATATCAGATGCAACGCTGGGTAAATATGGCCCTAAGGAAGAGAAACATGAGACATGATGTGTAGCAAGGTTGGGGTAAATGCCATTTCAATGAAGTCAATTCAGGAACTAAATTGTAATTGCAGTTTACTTGCTGTATTGAAATGGAATTGACCGTAGTCCTGCAGTGTAGTATTGTAAATATCAGACCTGGGTCAAATACATTGTCAGATACTTTTAAATGATGGAGATGTGCCCGGTACAATGGAACCAATAGAATAGGCCCAAAAGTGCCAACTTTGCTCACCCTTGCACGCAGGTGAGGCTAATTAAGCGCACCTAAAATACATGAAGGTAGGCTATCTGACTGTATTTGTCCCAGGTTTGGCAAACATATCGGTATGGTGCATTTCCGTCCATTTCAACTGACCTGCGGACAAACTTGGAGGTGATCTTGCTGATGATGCCCGTGGAGGTGCCCCTGCGCGCCTGGGACAGAGCCCCCGTGTCGTGGGAGAGCGTGGGCGAGGCGGGCGGACCGTTGTAGGTGGCCGAGCGGCGGTCGCGAAGTTGGGCACCGTGGAAGGTGGAGCGGCTGGAGGAGCCGCGGGGGAAGCGCGTGCGGTCGGGCGGCGTGGCGGCCGTGCTGCTGCTGATGCTGTGCGCCGACGGCGAGGCCGTGGGGGGGCTACGAAGGAAGAGGGGAAGAATAGGTGGGGTGGAGGGAAAGAGGAAGTAGAAAGGAGGAAGATAGAGGGAAGAAATACAATCAAGACATTGGTAGTAATAGAATATTTTAGGAAATAGTATCACAGGGCAATGAAAAAACATGGACGTTCTAACAAGTTATTTCTCCCAGTTCCTCAACCCTCCATTGTCTTATACCCTTGCGCAACTCTAAATTGCCTCCTACCCCTTTAGGGGTCATTTAGATCTGAAAAAGAAAAGTATAGGCTAGGTCATTCATATAACTTGGGCCCCTTCCTATTTGGGACTTGAGCCCCTCTCGCTCTCTCTAGCCCCCTGGCTCACCCCTTGTACTCTGCATTGTCGTCTATGGGAGGCAGTGGGGACTTGATGGGGTGGCCCGACGCCGACATGGACTTGACGTGACGCGGCCGGGTGGAAGGGAGAGCGGAGGCTGCGCCTGATGACGGCGAGGAGCCACTGGCCGAGCCTGACATCTCAGTCAGACTGAGAGACAGAGAGAGACAGCAAGAGCGAGAGAAAGAGACAGAAAGCGAGAGCGAGGCGAGAGCAGCGACGCCCGGCAAGCGAGAGAGAGAGAGAGAGAGAGAGAGAGAGAGAGAGAGAGAGAGAGAGAGAAGGATGGTGAGCGCGAATGGGGAGGGTGGGGGAAGAGAAATAGGTGAAAGAGAGGACAAGGGGTTGAGAGAGGACAAGAGGGGTCACAGGAGGAAGAATAAAAGGAAAGGAAAGCGAGAGAGAGGGGTAGAGAGAGGGGACAAGAGCAGGGCGAGAGACAGTTCTAGAGTCATTTCTAGTCACACTCCAAGGCCTATGTAGTTACACAGGCAGGTAAACATTATCAACAGCAATCAAATTAGTAGTAGCAGTGGCAACAGTATTGATTTATTGTTGCTAGTTCAAACACGATCAACATTATCATCAGTAGTTGCCTTGGCGGCATTATCGAGTTATTGTCATTAGTTAACAGGATGTCAACACATTATCATCAGTAGTTGCCTTGGCAGCAGCATAGGATCCCAATCGCCCTCCTCACCTGCTGTCCTTGCCATTGGGAATGGCAGTGTAGTGATCTGTGCTCGACCGCTCACACACGTACGTGTTCCTCCTGGTCATAGCGTTGCTGTTCTGTGGGTCACACACCGACACAGCCTTCAATAACGTCTATCACAATACAGACTATTTTTGTTCTGACAGTCCCCCAAAAATACAAACCATAATGGAAGCTAAGCATCTAGTGACTGGTTATGACAGTCTAGTCTGATGGGTTCTAAATTACTTTGGGAATGACCAACTTTGAGGATAGAAAACGACTTTCTGTGCCAGTCATCCCCTTCTTATTTGAAGGCAGAAATTGCTGAAACCTTAAGACTCCTGAAAATTATAAAACATATCCTGCATAGCACTTTGACCCCCAAAAGGGCACTTTGACCCCTCACCCCTGAGGCGGTGGATGACTTCTTCCTCTCCTGTGCCACCAGCGGAGAGGTGGGCACGTCAGCCTTGGAGCCAGCCGTGCCAAGCTTGTGGGCGGCGTCGCCCTTGTCGCTCTCCACGCTGTTGGCCTGCGCCCGCTTGGTGTAGGACATCGATGGGGGGATAGAGGGCGCCACTGAAGACACAGAGCAATGACATGATTAGTACGGACTTCATTATTCTTTATTGAACCTTTATTTAACAAGGAAGTCACATTGTGGTTTCTGCAGATTTAGGGACAATTCCATTTAACTTCAGTCAATGCAGAAAATGTATATAATAACACTATAATAGTTTAACCAGAAATTTCATTTTTTATTGACTGGCTTGAATGGCATTCACCTAGAATTTCTACTGGTCTTCTGTAATTAAACATTTCCATTGAATGTAGGCCACATGTAAAGAAAGCACTGCTTGCAGGTGTTGCACACCTGGAGGAGGAGGTGTTATAGTGTGGGGGTGCTTTGCTGGTGACACTGTGATTTATTTAGAATTCCACAGCATTCTGCAGCGATACGCCATCCCATCTGGTTTGGGCTTAGTGGGACTATCATTTGTTTTTCAACAGGACAATGACCCAACACACCTCCAGGCTGTGTAAGGGCTATTTTACCAAGAAGGAGAGTGATGGCGTGTTGCATCAGATGACCTGGCCGCCACAATCCCCCGACCTCAACCCAATTGAGATGGTTTGGGATGAGTCGGACGGCAGAGTGAAGGAAAAGCAGCCAACAAGTGCTCAGCATATGTGGGAACTCCTTCAAGACTGTTGGAAAGCATTCCAGGTGAAGCTGGTTGAGAGAATGCCAAGAGTGTGCAAAGCTGTCATCAAGGCAAAGGGTGGCTATTTGAAGAATCTCAAATATAAAATATATTTTAATTTGTTTAACACTTTTATGGTTACTACATGATTCCATTTGTGTTATTTCATAGTTTTGATGTCTTCACTATTATTCTACAATGTAGAAAATAGTATAAAATTAAGAAAAACCCTTGAATGAGTAGGTGTGTCCAAACTTTTGACTGGTACTAAGTATTCAACCCCTTTGTTATGGCAAGCCTAAATAAGTTCAAAATGTGCTTAATAAGTTGCATGGACTCACTCTGTGTGCAATAATAGTGTTTAACATGAGTTTTGAATGACCTCATCTCTGTACCCTACACATACAGATCATTCTAAGGTCCCTCAGTCAAGCAGTGAATTTCAAACACAGATTCAATCACAAAGACCAGGGAGATTTTCCAATGCTTCGCAAAGAAGGGCACCTATTGGTAGATGAAAAACAAACAAAAGCAGACATTTAATATCTCTTTGAGCATGGTGAAGTTAATTACACTTTGGATGGCGTATCAATACACCCAGTCACTACAAAGATACAGGCATCCTTCCAAACTCAGTTGACGTAGAGCAAGGAAACCGCTCAGGGATTTCACCATGAGGCCATTTATTTGGGCTGCAATTTCTGAGGCTGGTAACTCTAATGAACTTATCCTCTGCAGCAGAGGTAACTCTGAGTCTTCCATTCCTGTGGCGGTCCTCATGAGAGCCAGTTTCATCATAGCGCTTGATGGTTTTTGCGACTGCACTTGAAGAAACGTTCAAAAGTTCTTGAAATTGTCTGTATTGACTGACCTTCATCTCTTAAAGTCATTATGGACTGTCGTTTCTTTTTGCTTATTTGAGCTGTTCTGCCATAATATGGACTTGGTCTTTTACCAAATAGAGCTATCTTCTGTATACTCCCCCTACCTTGTCACAACACAACTGATTGGCTCAAATGCATTAAGAAGGAAAGAAATTACACAAATTAACTTTTAAGAAGGCACACCTGTTAATTGAAATGCATTCCAGGTGACTACCTCATGAAGCTGATTGAGAGAATACCAAGAGTGTGCAAAGTTGTCATCAAGGCAAAGGGTGGCTATTTGAAGAATCTCAAATATAAAATATATTTGGATTTGTTTAACACTTTTTTGGTTACTACATGATTCCATGTGTTATTTCATAGTTTTGATGTCTTCACTATTATTCTACAATGTAAAAAATAGTAAAAATAAAGAAAAACCCTTGAATGAGTAGATGTGTCCAAACCTTTGTCTGGTACTGTATATAATTTCCACTTTGACATTATGGGCTAGTGTGTATAGGCCAGTGACAAACTATTTCAATTTAATCAATTTTAAATTCAGGCTGTAACAACAAAATATGGAAAAAGTCAAGGGGTGTGAATACTTTCTGAAGGCACTGTATTAGAATAAGGTACGCTAGATTAGGATTGGAACGGAAATCTACAGGACGCTCCAGTAACATGGTTGGAGAGCCCTGCTGTAGGCTTTCAGTCATTGCGCTTACGCTAGTTAGCATTGACTCCCAAAACTACCTCTAACTCTTTATACTGGACGCAGAGACATAAAAATGCCAAAATCCAGGACTATCCCTTTAAGCTAAGATTTTCCAATATACAATAATAATTATATTTTCTGTAATAATGGTGATAAAACTAAAATCTTGTGCCATCAGATTCAAGATGGTCGACAATGTTGTCATTACCATGGTCACTGAAGCGCCGCTGCTTCTGGTTGGCCGATATGCTGCGTGTGACCTTGGAGTGGGCTGGCGATTGGCTGGAGCTGTTGTTGGCCTCGCTGCTGGGCCGTGACCTTTGACACAGGTTGCTATTGGACAGCGACTCGCTCCCTTCAAACTGTCCAATGAGGGAGAGGGGGGGGCATTTGAAAAAAATTGTCATTGCACACATTATAACGTGGTGGCCATGTAGACTTGAAGGTAGACTGCAATTTGACATCAAAGTGGGGCAAATTCCTTCTTATAAAAATCAACAAGAAAATTAAAACCTACCAAGACTGCCACTATTGGCTCTTCCCATGCTTCAAGGGCGTAAATTGGGAAGAGGAAATAATGTCAGTCTTGGCAGGAAGTTGCCCGCTGTGTATGATTATATCAACTGTCTAAAGTATAGCTTTAAAACATAGTTAAAACTATAATTTTGACCTCATGAACTCAGTCAGTCAGTCCTTGATCCATAGCTCCCACAACGAATTTGTAGCAGCTTTATAGCATACCAAGTGGTGGGGCTGCCATTTTGTGGTTTTTCAAATAAAGGAATAGGTCTTTAACATGCGTATCCATAGGATACATACGAATTGGTTGTGAAGTCTGTCATTTGTATATCTATAGCGTATGTCTCACCTCGGCTGGTTTCCTGCCCAAAAGGAGGTAAGTGGCCATTGTCTCGTCATACTTCTGTCCCGTTAACGCATCTGTGATGTCCTCTTTGGGGAAGCCCATGGTTATCATCAGTTCTGTAGGGAGAGAGGAGGAAACATAACACACTATGAATGAATGAATGAATGACATGAATGAATGAATGACATGAAAGGCTACTAATCTAATTTGTTGTCTAATTTGAATGTCACACCTGAAGTTCCCTTGAGAGTAATAAAGTTATTGTGTTTCATAATTCTGTGGTATGAAAATATAGCGTGTTACAAAACAGCCCATAAGTGAGGAAGGGAGAGTGTTCAATCAGACGATTACGACATTGGGCGTGTGACTAACCTATCCGTTTGGTGTCGTTCCACTCGGGTTCCGGTTCCTGATGGGGCTTCAGCTCCTCCTCCTCATGGCCCACGTTCATCCAGCGGTCTCTCATGATTTGCTGAGGGGGACACGGACGGTTAGATGGACCAATGGACAGAGAGACAGAGAGGACAGCTTCAGCATATAGTGAAAAAACGAGACTTCGCACATCTATACGCTCAAGTTGGATTTAGTAAATGAACAAAAATACTCAGAGCAACACATCAAAATGTTTCAGCGGCTGGAAGCCATTGGTTAAACGTGTCTTCTTTAGTTCCATGAATGCAAGCTGTAGACGTGACCTAGAGATTACTTTATCTACATGTCTGTATGAGCACGCACATGTGGTATGTGTTTGAGTCTATAAGTGTGTGTCCGTGCATGTGTGTTGTGTGTGTATGTATGTGTGTCCGTGCATGTGCGTGTGCGTGACCGTAAAATCACGCACGTGTCAGTGTGTGTGTGTGTCCCTCTCTCTCTCACCTCCAGGCTGCTCCGTTTTCCAGGGTTGAGCACCAACAGTTTCTTCAGCAGATTTTCACAGTCTGTAGACATGTAGAAAGGAATACGATACTTCCCTCTCAGCACTCGCTCTCTCAGCTCCTATGGAGGGAGATAGAGAGTAGAGGTTTGGGGTTAGGGGTCAGTCTCTAGACATGCAGAAAGGAATACGATACTTCCCTCTTAGCATTGTCTCTCAGCTCCTACACAGGACAACTAACAACAATAACAAGAGGATGATACTTTTGGGCCAAAGGAAAGAAAGACTTTACCCCTCAATACTTCATTTGGCATGAAAATGTCAAATATGTCATTGGACCATGTCAAATAGTGTTACCAAAAACAGTGTTTTGTTTTGCAGTACTGTATAAGGCCTATGTAACTTCAAGTGTGACCAAAAGGTTTCTAGCAATGAGAACTGTGGAACAACTGACACAGCAGTATTCGACTATGGTAGCAACTGAAGGAGACTGATGTGTCCCACATCGGAAATTAGTGGCTCCACACACACGTACACACACCTCCCCTTGGGAGAATCAAAGGGTAGGGATCTGCTGATCAGCATAAAGCATGACCTCCAGGCTACCGTCCCACTCGCTTTCATCTGTTCGATACATCCATCCCCACCACACACAATCAAGTTCTTCAAGCATGTAGGCCTATTAAAAACAAAAAACTATGTTTTAAGTGAGAATAGGCGTTGGTCTGAAGCCGAAAAAGGAAATTCACATGAGCACCACAATGCCTATTCCACCCATGCGCTACCAAGGTTTTCCAGCATACACCTTCTCAAACAGCCTAATTCATACTCTTAGAGGTGCTTCCACAATAATGTGATTTGTGCATGCAAGGTAAAGTATTGGCTTCTTCACACACCACAGTAAGACATTATCCCATTACGCTACTTTTTCATGTTTTTTTAATTAAATGAAAGCAAGCTTTTCTTTCATACTTACAAGACCATCAGGCTTGATTTAACTGTTTTGTCTTGTAGTAAAGTGTTGCATGATTGTGGACTACAGGAAAAGGAGGGCTGAACAGGCCGCCATTAACATCAACGGGGCTGTAGTGGAGCGTGTCGAGAGTTTCAAGTTCCTTGGTGTCCACATCACCAACTAACTATCATGGACCAAACACAACAAGACAGTCGTGAAGAGGGCACGACAATACCTTTTCCCCCCCAGGAGACTGAAAAGATTTAGCAGGGGTCCCCAGATCCTCAAAGAGTTCTACAGCTGCACCACCGAGAGCATCCTGACCGGTTGCATCACCGCCTGGTATGTCAGCTGCTCGGCATCCAACTGTAAGGCGCTACAGAGGGTAGTGCATACGGCCCAGTACATCACTGGGGTCAAGCTTCGTGCCATCCAGGACCTCTATACAAGGCGGTGTCAGAGGAAGGCCCAAAGAATGGTCCAAGACTCCAGTCACCAAAGTCATAGACTGAACTCTCTGCTACCACACCGGAGCGCCAAGTCTAAGACCAAAAGGCTCCTTAACAGCTTCTACCCCCAAGATATAAGAGTGCTGAACAATTATTTACTATGCGATTACACAATGTAGCTGGCTAGATGACTTCAGGAGCGCAAAACATGGATGAGATGTTCTCAATGTGTTGGGAGGGGCCTGTCAAAACTGAACCCGTAATGTTCTGATCCACAAGCGGTAACTTTAACCATTACCCTAACAATCCTGATCTTAACGCATTGACTTCGACAGATCATTTAAATGTCTGGAAGCGTTCCTTCCAAAGCGATATTGTTCATTCACTCAGTAGTGATTGCACGTTTATTTATCTTGCTTGGATAAATAAAATAGTCTAAAACAGTGGATTTGTTGAAAACAGACTCATTTAATTAAGTAGTTAAGAATCCTTTTCTTTTGACTGCAGGCTGCAACCTGATCTCATAGCATTTCGTATTATTCTGTACGTAAATCTGGACACTCCATTTAGTATGATATGTTACGTATGGTATGTATTTTGATTTTATTTTTTTAAGGGGTAGATCACCTTTAATATTGCAAATAGATTGTGGCTTCTATCAATGTAATTGTCTACATCATTTCCAATCCCCAAAATATATATTTTTTAAATATATCACACACACACTTATATTTAAAAAAATGTTCTCTAACCCTACAACCCCTCCCCTAATTGGTGTAAACTAATGGACAACAACACGTATGCTTAGACTTCCTGCTTATACACACTATACACATTTTACGGACACAGTATATTTTACATTAGTTATTTTGTTTTTTTGTCCCACCCTTCAGCAACCCCTCCCATCTATCTCTGAACACCATCCAGTTTTGATTTCCATTTGCCATATATTTTTCAACTGTGCTGTTTCACAAAAGTTCTGAACCTTTCTATTCTCATAGTTTCTACAGATTGTAAATTAAATATATATATTTTTTGCTAAGAGTATTATTACATTATTGATCGATTAACTATGACTTTTCAGATCACCCAGCAGTGCTATTTGCGGAATTAACTCCAGATAAATGTTGCAATTCTTCAGCCATTACTGAACCTGCAACCAAAAACAAGCTACTTATGGACAGTACCAAAACAAATGATCTAATGATTCTGTCTCGTCGCAGAAAAACTGTAGAGCTGGCATGGTTGTATCCCCAATATTTACAGTGTATTCGGAAAGTATTCAGACCCCTTCCCCACATTTTGTTACGTTACAGCCTTATTCTAAAATTGATTAAATAAATAAAAAAATCCTCAATCTACACACAACACCCCATAACGACAAAAGCGAAAACAGGTTTTTAGAAATGTTTGCAAATAGAAATACCTTAGTTACATAAGTATTCAGACCCTTTGCTATGAGACTCAAAATTGAGCTCAGCTGCATCTTGTTTCCATTGATCATCCTTGAGATGTTTCTACAACTTGATTGGAGTCCACCTGTGGTAAATTCAATTGATTGGACATGATTTGGAAAGGCACACACCCGTCTATGCATTCAGAAAGTATTCAGACCCCTTGACTTTTCCAAATTTTGTTACGTTACACCAAGACGTAACCATCAAGACTCTTCCTAGAGCTGGCCGCCAGGCCAAACTGTGCAATTGGGGGAGAAGGCCCTTGGTCAGGGAGGTGACCAAAAACCAGATGGTCATTCTGACAGAGCTCCAGAGTTCCTCTATGGAGATGGGAGAACCTTCCAGAAGGACAACCATCTCTGCAGCACTCCACCAATCAGGCCTTTATGGAAAAGTGGCCAGACGGAAGCCACTCCTTTTTAAAAGGCACATGACAGTCCGCTTAGAGTTTGCCAAAAGGCACCTAAAGGACTCTCAGACCATGAGAAACAAGATTCTCTGGTCTGATGAAACCAAGATTGAACTATTTGGCCTGAATGCCAAGCATCACATCTATGGCTGAGGCAGTCACGAAATTTGGTCAGCCGGTGATTGTCAAGCAAATAACTGAACGTTAATTAACATACACATTTTGCATCTCCTAGCTTCCACACACTGCCTACAAGCCACTGATGCAGACCTTTGGAACATCTACATTTTAAAAAGTCTAATAAATCCATGTAATATAGCCTACACCTTCACAATAAATCCATTATTATTTTAGACAGGTCTAAAGAAAAATGATATGAAGAAAATGTAGTCTATTTCAGAAGAACATAATAGCATACTTTGAGTTGTCCTTATGTTAGGTCTGGCTATGCCATATGGCTGTGGGCTTCACTTCTCCCTGAGTGCTGCCTACTCCGAAGCACCTCTCACTCACATTGCTCTCAATCACGTGATCGGGTCTTTCTCAAAGGCACTGTGTGTGTCCTTATCCAATTCCGAGGTGCATATTGAAGATATTGGAAGAACTGTCTACATTTACTTTTCGTCAGCCAACAAGATGAGTAGGACTAACGAACAGCAAAAGCACTAGCCTATGTCAATCTACTATCCCCCATAGTACAAAAGTTGACCTATTCTATTCTGTGCGAGAAATAAATATTTCAAACAGTCGGGGACAGTTGTGGGATGCGATAGATCCCAAATTAATACAACCACTAGAATCCCAATAACTTTTTTATGCAATGAGGCTGACGCAACAGATCAGAACCTTTAGCTTAAAAATGTGTTAAACTATTAGGCTATTTCTTCACATTATAAGCGCAGCAATGCACACATGGCAGTAGGCTATAAGCGCAAATGTTCCATTAGCGGGAAAACACCATTATCAAAAGTGACCGCAAATGCCATTATGCATGTAATGCTTTTTTATAAAGGTGCAATTTTATGGTGAAAATTATCTTCCCTAAACGTGAAACTCACACACTGCTTATGTATGCCAGTTAGGCTATACACCCCTTGTAAATCAGATTAATGTGCTTAATTTTAAGAAGTGATTTGGCCACTTTAGATGTGATACAAACCTTATCAAAACCACACACTGCCTACAAGCCACTGATGTAGACCTTTGGAACATCTACATTTTAATAAGTCTAATAAATCCATGTAATATAGCCTACACCTTCACAATAAATCCATTATTATTTTGTAAGTCGCTCTGGATAAGAGCGTCTGCTAAATGACGTAAATGTAAATGTAAATGTAAAACATATAGGCCTATGGGCTAGGCTACATGAGGTGTGCAACTATGATTAGAATATGCATTGTTATTTGCCTTATGCTGGGCATCATTCACAAGTGATAATATACACTGCTCAAAAAAATAAAGGGAACACTTAAACAACACATCCTAGATCTGAATGAATGAAATAATCTTATTAAATACTTTTTTCTTTACATAGTTGAATGTGCTGACAACAAAATCACACAAAAATTATCAATGGAAATCAAATTTATCAACCCATGTAGGTCTGGATTTGGAGTCACCCTCATCAAATTAAAGTGGAAAACTACACTACAGGCTGATCCAACTTTGATGTAATGTCCTTAAAACAAGTCAAAATGAGGCTCAGTAGTGTGTGTGGCCTCCACGTGCCTGTATGACCTCCCTACAACGCCTGGGCATGCTCCTGATGAGGTGGCGGATGGTCTCCTGAGGGATCTCCTCCCAGACCTGGACTAAAGCATCCGCCAACTCCTGGACAGTATGTGGTGCAACGTGGCGTTGGTGGATGGAGCGAGACATGATGTCCCAGATGTGCTCAATTGGATTCAGGTCTGGGGAACGGGCGGGCCAGTCCATAGCATTAATGCCTTCCTCTTGCAGGAACTGCTGACACACTCCAGCCACATGAGGTCTAGCATTGTCTTGCATTAGGAGGAACCCAGGGCCAACCGCACCAGCATATGGTCTCACAAGGGGTCTGAGGATCTCATCTCGGTACCTAATGGCAGTCAGGCTACCTCTGGCGAGCACATGGAGGGCTGTGCGGCCCCCCAAAGAAATGCCACCCACACCATGACTGACCCACCGCCAAACCGGTCATGCTGGAGGATGTTGCAGGCAGCAGAACGTTCTCCACGGCGTCTCCAGACTCTGTCACGTCTGTCACGTGCTCAGTGTGAACCTGCTTTCATCTGTGAAGAGCACAGGGCGCCAGTGGCGAATTTGCCAATCTTGGTGTTCTCTGGCAAATGCCAAACGTCCTGCACGGTGTTGGGCTGTAAGCACAACCCACACCTGTGGACGTCAGGCCCTCATACCACCCTCATGGAGTCTGTTTCTGACCGTTTGAGCAGACACATGCACATTTGTGGCCTGCTGGAGGTCATTTTGCAGGGCTCTGGCAGTGCTCCTCCTGCTCCTCCTTGCACAAAGGCGGAGGTAGCGGTCCTGCTGCTGGGTTGTTGCCCTCCTACGGCCTCCTCCACGTCTCCTGATGTACTGGCCTGTCTCCTGGTAGCGCCTCCATGCTCTGGACACTACGCTGACAGACACAGCAAACCTTCTTGCCACAGCTCACATTGATGGTCCATCCTGGATGAGCTGCACTACCTGAGCCACTTGTGTGGGTTATAGACGCCGTCTCATGCTACCACTAGAGTGAAAGCACCTCCAGCATTCAAAAGTGACCAAAACATCAGCCAGGAAGCATAGGAACTGAGAAGTGGTCTGTGGTCCCCACCTGCAGAACCACTTCTTTATTGGGGGTGTCTTGCTAATTGCCTATAATTTCCACCTGTTGTCTATTCCATTTGCACAACAGCATATAACATTTATTGTCAATCAGTGTTGCTTCCTAAGTGGACAGTTTGATTTCACAGAAGTGTGATTGACTTGGAGTTACATTGTGTTGTTTAAGTGTTCCCTTTATTTTTTTGAGCAGTGTATAATTCACAAGTGATATGCTAATATTGTCACCCATCAGACTGTACTTGATTTAATCTTGTCTTTACATAAACAAAATAATATAGATATGTGTGAAATTTGTTTTGATTTAGAATGGACCATTATCATGCACCTGTCTTGAAACAGGGGCAGGGGAACAAATACATGTCATCTATGCACTTAAATAGCAAATGGAGGGCACGTTCCCCATGGTTCATTTTCATGCCAGCCAGGTAGGCTATACTCCTGTTGTAAAGATAAGCAATGTGCTTAATATTAGGAAAGTTGAGAAATAAATATAGCAGGCCTAGCCTATAGAAAGCTGAATGGCTCCTCCTCTTTTTAATAAAGGCCATCACTCTGTTTTCTCTCGCAATTGTATAGCCTATAGAAATGTTGCGCAACATGGGCTCTCAGGAAGTGTTTGATTAGATTTTCGATTACATTTGCGTTGATGTCAGAGTGATTAGAGGGACAATAGAGTGCGGAGTACAAGGCAGTTAGCAAGTTTGGTAGGCTACTATTGACCATCAGCAGCATCAGAGCTTGGAGAAGCCTAATTACTGTGACTAAACGGTCACGTGGAATTTGACTGCCTTGTGTGGCGGTAATACAGTCACCGCAACAGCCCTATTCACGTCTGGAGGAAACCTGGCACCATCCCTACAGTGAAGCTGTGGGGATGTTTTTCAGCGGCATGGACTGGGAGACTAGTCAGGAGGGAAAGGTGAACGGCGCAAAGTACAGAGAGATCCTTGATGAAAACCTGCTCCAGAGTGCTCAGGACCTCAGACTGGGGTGAAGGTTCACCTTCCAACAGGACAATGACCCTAAGCACACACCCAAGACAACGCTGGAGTGGCTTCTGGACAAGTCTCTGAGTGGCCCAGCCAGAGCCCAGACTTGAACCCGATCAAGCATCTCTGGAGAGACCTGAAAATAGCTGTGCAGCGACGCTCCCCATCCGACCTGACAGAGCTTGAGAAGATCTGCAGAGAAGAATGGGAGAAACTCCCCAAATACAGGTGTGCCAAGCTTGTAGTGTCATACCCAAGAAGACTCAAGGCTGTAATTTCTACCAAAGGTGCTTCAACAAAGTACTGAGTAAAGGGTCTGAATACTTATGTAAATGTTATATCAGTGTTTTTGTTTCAATAATACAAAAAAATAAGTCAGCACACATTTGGATTATAAATGTCAAGACGGCAGGAGAGGGAGTTTATGCCGGAGCTGGAATTTATTCGACATGTGTTTGAAACAGCAACGCTGTCAGTCTGGGAATGCACAACTGAGGTTATCTTTACATGTGCGTTTGGGGTTCAACCATTTACTACATGCGGTTCAACATAGCTAACTTACTGTTTCTTAAAAAAGCAATTTGTTTTCTCGGCTATGGTTTGTGTTGTGGTCTTGGTTGTTCTTAGTCGAGGAAATGTAGCGTAGCGAACTGCAGTGTTTGTCCTGTCTGAAATCTGGCTACCTCGTCTTAACGTTACCGTAGCTTGGTCTGTGCAATGCAAATGAAAGTGATTAGCTTGGCAGTTCCCCAAAGTAACATTAACTAACTAGTTATGTTTTGCGTAAGAAAGTATGATAAATTGTGGCGCATGATCTGGCCATAAACGTTAGCTAACGTTACAGTCTTACGTTGGCGGGAAAACAGTTTATTTGTGCATATTTGTTTGTGCTCTAGATCAGCAGATAACACATGACTTTATGTGAAAAACCTTACTTGGCTAAATATAGTTTCCTCACTTGTCAGTTAGCTACCTAGCCAGCATTAGCTCTCATCTAACTGGTATAATGTTATGTTAGCTAGCTAGCTACCTACCAAGCTAATCAAAACCACATTCATTGGCTAGCTACCTTTATTTGCCTGTTCATTAGCTAGCTAGCTTTCAGCTGACTGGTGTTAGCTAGCTACAGAGGCTAGCTGCTGGACTTTGTATAAGCAAGCTAACGTTAGCTAGGTAACGTTTGCTAGTTAGCTACCTAGCTAATTGTTATGATGAGTTTCTAGGGTATCAAGTAATTCATGATGCAAGAAGATATTTAACACTTAGCTGGGGAGTTCATATAAATATTGAATAGGTACCATGGTTCGTTATAACAAGAGGACAGTGCTTTGCCTCTAGCTATTCCGAACTAACTAGACAAAGAGACCCTCTCACTTATATACCCTCTGTTACACATTTCTTCAACCCCATCTGGTAACCATCAGTGGGCACTCCAATGTCTGATGTTATTCCCTTTTACCCCAAGTCAGTACATCATATCCATCAATCATTCTAAGATCTACATCAGTACTCTTCCTTGACAGAATGGAATCCATGTTATTCAGACTGTGCGGCACCAAGTCACTTATCTACTAATGATAGCCTGGTTCACACAACACTATGAAATGACATAACACTAAACAAAATATCTGTTTGCATTTATTGATTAACCTCAGCTTGAATACCACCATATAGCTACCTATATACAGTAGCCTAGGTTTGTTCACATACACTTCTTATGACTGGCAGCATGGTGCAAGAAGCTGTGTTGTTGCCGAGCAACTGACCCGGTGTTAGAACGGAGTGTCGGCTAAAAAATATGTTAACATTGTCAGAAATGCTACAAAAAGGTAGCACATCGTTGTTTCTTAACGGACGGAAATGTGCACGTGAGAGCGATAAATTATCAATTTAATAAAAACCATTGCACCCACAAACTCAGTCAGTCAATCTGCCATTTTTAAGTCCAATGGTCACTTTATGGACGCTATAGTCTCGATTTCATCTGACGTCTAGAATTTGAGCTAGGTAGGCGCAACAAATACTCATATAACGCAATTGCTAATGACCCTGTTAAAAAATAAAATTCTCGGTAATGGACGGACGGCTCATGACGAGAGGCGTGGAGTGTGTGTGTGTTGTGTACCTCCAATAAAGTTGATTTACGAATTGTTATCGAGATTGGTGTCATATTGGCTTAGATATGATGATAGGGAGATTTGATTTAACACTGAGCTTCAACCAATACCTATAATACATGCGACTATCATCACGTCTATAATATTATGCCCCTAGGCCCCATACAGAATTTCCCCAAAATCCAAAAACACACACAACCACCCCCACCAAACACACCTTTAGATTCTGTCCGTCAAAGGGCAGTGAGCCGCTGACAAGTGTGTACAGTATGACCCCCAGGCTCCAGACGTCCACCTCGGGCCCATCATACTTCTTCCCCTGGAACAGCTCCGGGGCGGCGTAGGGCGGGGAACCGCAGAATGTGTCCAGCTTACTGCCCAGGGTAAACTCGTTGCTAAAGCCAAAGTCTGCAATCTTGATGTTCATGTCTGCGTCCAGGAGTAGGTTCTCAGCCTGATGGGAGATCGGGAGAGGGGGAGAGGGGGGTGAGTATCTGTGTATATGAGAGATACAGCAGTCAGTCAGACAGAAAGACGGATATACATTGATCGAGAGAAAGAGAGACTGAGTGTCTGTCTCTCGATCAATGTCGATCAATGTCTACTCAGACAGTGAGTCACAGACAGACAGACAACTAGTGTGTGACACTTGATGGATCAAAGATCCAATGCTACAGCAGCATGTATGGTATTGGTTTTCACCTTGAGATCCCTGTGGACGATCCTCTTCTGATGGCAATACTGCACTGCAGAGACAATCTGAAAGAGAGAGAGAGAAAATTCAGTTGTAGAAGGACAATTTTTAAAAATCCATTCCTAGGGGACCCTCAGCGTGTACATTTTTGTTCTACCCCAGCATTAACACACCTGATTTAACTAACAAACAATTTACCAAGCTAAGCTAACAAATCTCAATGGTAGATTTAGCCGCTACGCCATCCCTCTACTGAAGGCTAATGAATCTCTACAGTTAGTTAGCCATTAGGCTATGCTTTGCTACAAATTAAAGCAGTTAGGCTATGCTACAAATGAATTATTCCCCACTCCCAGCAGAGATTCCATTAGCCTCCTAGCAATAATGCTAATCAAATCCCTCCTCAGTCAGAGATAGGGTACTCTGTTTGAATGCTACATAGATAACACATCCTTCCTCCCTCGAGGTATGCTAACGCTAATCATCAATTCTGACAAGACTGGATAGGACAACACTAAAATGAAGTGGACACCACACCTTTTCCAGGGCCGTATTCATAATTTGGATACAGAGTTTGATTATTTAAATATCAGTTCCATATTGACCCCTAGCTAGATCTGAAAGGACTGGATAGGTGTCAGCAATATAGGAATAGATTGACCTTGCGCTCTGAATTTTTTGCCATGTCACTTACACCTATCCAATCGCTTCAGATCTACAAATGTGCCTAGGTGGGTAGTGGATATGGGCTAGGGGTTGTTTCTGGACAGGGCTATTGACCAACACAAACCTTATATCCTTGGGACAGACACATCATAAAGGATGCTGCTATGCTTAAGGACTACCACTAGAGTCTAGGGGAAAGGCCTTGGACCTGTTTCTAGACCGGGCCATTGACTAACCTTATATACTTAAGTGGAAGCTAGGATTCCCCCTAAGTCAAATTTCTACTTAGTCACGCAAGGATGCTGCGATGCCAAAACACCACCACTAGAGGCCAGTGTGGGTTGACAGACAGAAGTGCACTAGGGGAGTAAAAGTAGTTCTAATGTTCTGTATTTCTGCTTGGTGATTCAGCATGAGGTCTGCTCCAGTGCTGAGTAACAGATACGGTAATGTCATCAGCACACATACAGTTTAAGTCGGAAGTTTACATACACCTTAGCCAAATACATTTAACTATTTTTCACAATTCCTGACATTTAATACTAGTAAAAATTCCCTGTCTTAGGTCAGTTAGGATCACCACTTTATTTTAAGAATGTGAAATGTCAGAATAATAGTAGAGAATGATTTATTTCAGCTTTCATTTCTTTCATCACATTCCCAGTGGGTAAGAAGTTTACATACACTCAATTAGTATTTGGTAGCATTGCCTTTAAATTGTTTAACTTGGGTCAAACGTTTCAGGTAGCCTTCCACAAGCTTCCCACAATAAGTTGGGTGAGTTTTGGCCCATTCCTCCTGACAGAGCTGGTGTAACTGAGTCAGGTTTGTAGGCCTCCTTGCTCGCACAGGCCTTTTCAGTTCTGCCCACAAATGTTATATAGGATTGAGGTCAGGTCTTTGTGATGGCCACTCCAATACCTTGACTTTGTTGTCCTTAAGCCATAACTTTGGAAGTATGCTTGGGGTCATTGTCCATTTGGATGACCCATTCGCGACCAAGCTTTAACTTCCTGACTGATGTCTTGAGATGTTGCTTCAATATATCCACATAATTCTCCTTCCTCATGATGCCATCTATTTTGTGAAGTCCACCAGTCCCTTCTGCAGCAAAGCACCCCCACAGCATGACGCTGCCACCCCCGTGCTTCACAGTTGGGATGGTGTTCTTCGGCTTGCAAGCGACCCCCTTTTTCCTCCAAACATAACGATGGTCATTACGGCCAAACAGTTCTATTTTTGTTTCATCAGACTAGAGGACATTTCTCCAAAAAGTACGATCTTTGTCCCCATGTGCAGTTGCAAACCGTAGTCTGGCTTTTGTGAATGGCGGTTTTGGAACAGTGGCTTCTTCCTTGCTGAGCGGCCTTTCAGGTTATATCGATATAGGACTCGTTTTACTGTGGATATAGATACTCTTGTACCCGTTTCCTCCAGCATCTTCACAAGGTCCTTTGCTGTTATTCTGGGATTGATTTGCACTTTTCGCACCAAAGTACGTTCATCTCTAGGAGACAGAACGCATCTCCTTCCTGAGCGGTATGATGGCTGCATGGTCCCATGGTGTTTATACTTGCGTACTATTGTTTGTACAGATGAACGTGGTACCTTCAGGCGTTTGGAAATTGCTCCCAATGATGAACCAGACTTGTGGAGGTCTACAATTGTATTTCTGAGGTCTTGGATGATTTCTTTTGATTTTCCCATGATGTCAAGCAAAGAGGCACTGCGTTTGAAGGTAGGCCTTGAAATACATCCACAGGTACACCTCCGATTGACTCAAATGATGTCAATTAGCCTATCAGAAGCCATGACATTATTTTCTGGAATTTTCCAAGCTGTTTAAAGGCACAGTGAACTTAGTGTATGTAAAGTTCTGACCCACTGGAATTGTGATACAGTGAATTATAAGTGAAATAATCTGTCTGTAAACAATTGTGGGAAAAATGACTTGTGTCATGCACAAAGTAAATGTCCTAACCGACTTGCCAAAACTATAGTTTGTTAACAAGAAATTTGTGGAGTGGTTAAAAAACGAGTTTTAATGACACCAACCTAAGTGTATGTAAACGTCCGACTTCAACTGTATGCTCGCACACACTTTACTGAGATGTTATCAACTCACAAACTGCCTTGCTTGTAGAATACACACAAACTGTAAGAGACATGCCCAACCTCGCCTGTATGACTCAAAGTGACATGACACACACCCTAATAGCCAGCCTGTTGAACATGAACACACACACATGCAGACCGACACACGCGCTGTCTGTCCCCAGAATGTCATTAGCTCATCAATTTATTCAGAGCACGGACCCGTCTCCTGCAGTGCCCGTGCCAGGGAAGGAAGGGGCCCCGCTCCCGCTCCCCCCTTCCCCTCACCATTTTCTCCCTCCATCCCTCCCCACTGGAGATTGATGACAGAGAATATGGCTGGTGACATCGCTGCACCTCTTCACACAGCGGTTTTCGTTTTCAGCAGTGTGTGTGTGTGAGAGAGTTTGCAGTTGTGTGTGACCGAGTGTGTGTGAGCTAGCAGTAACTCACCTGGCGAAACTTGGCCCGAGCCTCCTTTTCCTTCATCCTTCCATGTGCAACTAAGTAGTCAAATACCTCACCTGGAGGGGGACACCGAGAGAAAGAAAGAGAGAAAGAGAGTGAGGTGTGGAGCGAGGGAGCTAAAACTAAAATCTACCACGAACTAAAAAGCTTCGGCGGGGCTGGCAAACTCCGGTCCTGGAGAGCCGCAGGTGTACAGGCTTTTGTTCCAGCCCAACTCTAATAACACACCTGATTCAAGTCATCAGATAATTATAATCTTCAATTTGTACCACAATAATTTGAATGATTTGGCGTCTTAGCTGGTGTAGAACAATAGTCTGCACACAATGCGGCTCTCCAAGACCTGGGAGTTGTCTACCACTGTGCCAGTACAGTTAGTCTTTAAGGTGCACGCAAAAGATACGAATGTCTCAAAAGAAAGAGAATGTGCGCTTACTGAACCGGGAAAAGACGATTATGGTCAAAACATCTTTCCATCACTTGCCCAATAAAATACTGTGCATGGGAGGGAAGCAATATAATGAACAGACAGTCATTTTAGATTCAATCATTGTTTTGTTCATACTCACCACCACTGGCGTACTCCATTATCAAATAAAGTGTCTTCTCAGTCTCAATGACTTCAAACAATTTAACTGGAGAGAAAAGGAGAGAGGAGAGAAATAGTGGATGAGTGAGGATAGCCAATGAGGACAACACACATCCTGTCAGCTACTAGCTGACAGACGAAAAAGGGTGTATCTATACTTTTAAAAGTGACCTTTTACTGTCCCCAGCACAATCTGTAATCTGTGTAATGATCATGCAGTTTAATCAGCTTCTTGATATGCCACACCTGTCAGGTGGATGGAGTATCTTGGCAAAGGAGAAAAAGGTCACTAACAGGGATGTAAACAAATTTGTGCACAACATTTGAGAGAAATAAGCTTTTTGTGAGTATGGAAAATGTCTGGGATTTTTCATTTTAGCTCATGAAACATGGGACCAACACTTTACATGTTGTGTTTATATTTTAGTTCAGTGCTTAATAGTCCTAATTTACTTCCTCTCCTTGTCTCATTTCCTTAGTAGTACTAA
Organism: Coregonus clupeaformis; assembly: GCF_020615455.1. Classification (NCBI taxonomy): domain Eukaryota; kingdom Metazoa; phylum Chordata; class Actinopteri; order Salmoniformes; family Salmonidae; genus Coregonus; species Coregonus clupeaformis. Next base: position 51,533,385 of record NC_059211.1, on the reverse strand, counting down.
TGTGAAAACAAAAGAAATCTTTCAAAACTATGTTGTGCCCTGAGAGAGGAGGATTGGGTTTCCTTAAAACCCAATCAAAGCCATGTATTGTACAAAGAAAGTGATTCATTCCTCATTGCTGTGGATGCATAAAGGCTCTTTCAAAACACACACACGTTGGGGGCATGATGTGTGTGCACGCTTTTGACTTACACACGTCAGACACACACGTCACAGAGAAATACATTTTTCAATGAACTACAGCGAAACCCCACCAACCCCTTCCATCTAGCCATCTCCTCCCATGACACCCCCCACACATGTAGACACATACAGCTGCCTGACAATGTAGAGACTAGAACACAGTCTGTTTCTACAAGTAAAGGAATTAAATGACCCCCTTCCTGTCACACTCATTTCATTACTCTGGGCAAAAAGAGAAAGGTAGTAAGAGACTGAAGGTTTGATCAGGGCTTGCCTCAAGTCAAATTGACCTGACTATTAAAATATAATGACGATTACTTAATTGTCCATTGTTTTCAGGAAACAGACATTTGTCTTCTGCTTTATTCAAACTCTTCAAAAACCCACATGCACATCCCGGGAGCAGTTTAGAACCTAAGTGCCCTGCTCAAGGGCACGATGGCAGAAGATGGCCTCTAGGATTCGATATCAGCGACGGCCTGCCCACCGCACCCCTAAACTATCCCACCTAAAACAATGAGCCAGCTATCAAGCTCAAAGCCCCCCCAATAATAATCGCCAGCCCTGCCCACCCACTCAACTAGCCTGGTCCCAGATCTGTTTGTGCTCTTACCAACTCCATAGCTGTCACTGTCAAGGCAAACATGCGTGACAAAGAGCTGGCATGATAGCTTGAACAGACTGGCGCTCAGGCTACCACTCAACTATTGTTTCAACCCGCTCCCATCAGGTCAGAGGTGGGGATGGGTTAGATTTGGATTAGTTCTAAAAATGGGAATCATCAGTCTAAATTGAACAACAATAAAATGGTCCTGCAGACATTACCATAATTGGAAACATAACCCAAAAACAGAAGGACAGTACATGCCACTCACGGCTGAAAGAAATGGATCTGTTGGTGAATAACGGGTTGTAAAAAGCGACTAGGCGAGTCTGGGGTTTTTAAGGGACGCTGGGTACCTTCAGATAAATCTCTGCCCTTGCCTTGAAGTGTGTGTGTGCGTGTGTAATCATTTCCAGGCTCAGGGACTTAATGACGCCATCACCCAGCGGTCAGTCCAAATGATGTTTTATGGGAGTAATTCCGACCCCCCCGCTGGCTAGCCGGAATGGGCCGGCCCAGAACAGGAGCATCTCAAAGTCAACCAGAAAGGGATCCGGGCGAAAAGAAAATCATACCAATAAGGGCCGACGGCTCCCTTTTCCCTATCCGTCACTGCAAAGCGACATCCTGGAAAGCCGTTTCATCCTGGAATGCCGCTTCGCTTTCCATCAAGTTTTGTTATTAGTTTATTATTTGTATTTGATGTATCCTTTATCTAGCCTGGCAAGTCCCATTGATAGAGTAAACTGTTTTGCTCTGGACAAGAAGTAGCATAAAAACATTAAGAGGAAGACAATACAACATCAAAGGCATACATGTACTTATCCTAGGTCAAGTCTTTGGGTGATATTCTATTTTTTTTTTTTAAATAGATAGATGGATAGAGCTGTTCTCAAAACTGTCCACGTATGGAAAGCAATGGATTCAAATGAATTGGATGTTGTACAATAGGAGGTTTTGAAAGAAGTCGTGTTAAGTGTTGCTATTAGTAGTGTTAGTATTAGGATTAATACGGATACGGTACAATCTCGCTTGACACTGGCATTGCTTTAGAAAATACCTTGCATTGTGAGGATAGAATAGATGTGTTGGTTGGTCTTACCTATATTGGGGTGATTCAAGATCTTCATGATCCTGACTTCACGAAATAGCTGTGAAAAGAAGAGCGAAATAATGATGTCATCTACAATCATAATCTCCTGCAATCAAACCCACTGTCAGGGATGGTTCGTCATTTTCATCACGGATTCAGACACAAAGGAAATCAAGGAAACAAAATAACCAAGAACAAAATCAGTTTTGAAAGTGAGATAAGATAATACTTTGTCTTCATGCACAGAAGTTGGCTTTGTATCTTGACTGGAGCATATTATTGTCATCTCCGTGTGTGTTTAAGAGCTTCACTGACATTTTAAAAAGCCCAACACAACAGGGCCACATTCAGATCATCGAGCAGCTGCATCAGTGTTTTTCTGGATGACAATGCAGCTGCATTGAACAGATGTTTCAGATGAACAACATGAGCATTTCAGGATACAACACAAAGATTAATCATCTGTTGAAAATAGTTTAGGGCAGAGTTCCCCAACTGGCGGCTCGCTGGCAGAATTTGGGCCGCGGGTGATTTTATTTGGCCACCCAATTTTGAGCCAAAACATTTTTGGGTTTAAAATTAATAATTATTGCTGGACACAAAAGACAAAAACAACCACCAGCAAATCAGCTCCAAGTGATTTTAATTTTCGAAACATGTTCCAAAGATTTCCCACGCATAGTAGAGCGATATATGTGATCGTATACAAATGCAAGTAATGTTTGAAATTAATATGTTTTAGTCAAATATTATATCTGTTTGGACTTCTTGCAGTCTACAAATGATTTGTAATTATGTTCCAGCCCCGACCATCCGCTCAAGAAAAGATCGGCTTGCGGCTCTAGTTGATGATCCCTGGTTTAGGGTGTACATCACTAATTACACGAGTGGTCTATAGGACACTGTAATAGAGTTGAACTCAAACTTCTATCTAGGATCAAGACTTGGATGTTGCATTCTGGCTATTACCATTCAATGAGATTAAACAGCACACCTCCGGACATGTACTATACCAGACAGTCTATACCATTGCTGGGCAGCTGCTGTGACACACCTACAGTGGGGAGAACAAGTATTTGATACACTGCCGATTTTGCAGGTTTTCCTACTTACAAAGCATGTAGAGGTCTGTAATTTTTATCATAGGTACACTTCAACTGTGAGAGACGGAATCTAAAACAAAAATCCCGAAAAATCACATTGTATGATTTTTAAGTAATTAATTTGCATTTTATTGCATGACATAAGTATTTGATACATCAGAAAAGCAGAACTTAATATTTGGTACAGAAACCTTTGTTTGCAATTACAGAGACATACGTTTCCTGTAGGTCTTGACCAGGTTTGCACACACTGCAGCAGGGATTTTGGCCCACTCCTCCTTACAGACCTTCTCCAGATCCTTCAGGTTTCGGGGCTGTCGCTGGGCAATACGGACTTTCAGCTCCCTCCAAAGATGTTCTATTGGGTTCAGGTCTGGAGACTGGCTAGGCCACTCCAGGACCTTGAGATGCTTCTTACGGAGCCACTCCTTAGTTGCCCTGGCTGTGTGTTTCGGGTCGTTGTCATGCTGGAAGACCCAGCCACGACCCATCTTCAATGCTCTTACTGAGGGAAGGAGGTTGTTGGCCAAGATCTCGCGATACATGGCCCCATCCATCCTCCCCTCAATACGGTAAAGTCGTCCTGTCCCCTTTGCAGAAAAGCATCCCCAAAGAATGATGTTTCCACCTCCATGCTTCACGGTTGGGATGGTGTTCTTGGGGTTGTACTCATCCTTCTTCTTCCTCCAAACACGGCGAGTGGAGTTTAGACCAAAAAGCTCTATTTTTGTCTCATCAGACCACATGACCTTCTCCCATTCCTCCTCTGGATCATCCAGATGGTCATTGGCAAACTTCAGACGGGCCTGGACATGCGCTGGCTTGAGCAGGGGGACCTTGCAGGATTTTAATCCATGACGGCGTAGTGTGTTACTAATGGTTTTCTTTGAGACTGTGGTCCCAGCTCTCTTCAGGTCATTGACCAGGTCCTGCCGTGTAGTTCTGGGCTGATCCCTCACCTTCCTCATGATCATTGATGCCCCATGAGGTGAGATCTTGCATGGAGCCCCAGACCGAGAGTGATTGACCATCATCTTGAACTTCTTCCATTTTCTAATAATTGCGCCAACAGTTGTTGCCTTCTCACCAAGCTGCTTGCCTATTGTCCTGTAGCCTATCCCAGCCTTGTGCAGGTCTACAATTTTATCCCTGATGTCCTTACACAGCTCTCTGGTCTTGGCCATTGTGGAGAGGTTGGAGTCTGTTTGATTGAGTGTGAGGACAGGTGTCTTTTATACAGGTAACGAGTTCAAACAGGTGCAGTTAATACAGGTAATGAGTGGAGAACAGGAGGGCTTCTTAAAGAAAAACTAACAGGTCTGTGAGAGCCGGAATTCTTACTGGTTGGTAGGTGATCAAATACTTAAGTCATGCAATAAAATGTAAATTAATTACTTAAAAATCATACAATGTGATTTTCTGGATTTTTGTTTTAGATTCCGTCTCTCACAGTTGAAGTGTACCTATGATAAAAATTACAGACCTCTACATGCTTTGTAAGTAGGAAAACCTGCAAAATCGGCAGTGTATCAAATACTTGTTCTCCCCACTGTAATTGTAGAACCTCTGGACTGCCCCTTTAATTCCAACAATAACGGAACAATAGTTTAATGTTATCCAACAAGTCCACATACACATTCTCCAGAGGTGTAACTAGAATACGTGCTTTAAAGAGAGCTGGAGATATGATTGACACGCCTGCTGAAGTGGAGCAGAACATATTAGCATGTTCATCTTTGACTGCTCATGTGTGAAGCGAATTTGTCACCGCTTCAGAGATGGATGGATGGCTGGCAGGCTTTGGCAGCTGTGTGTGTATTGTATCTGAGTGCGGTTGTACTGTGTGTGTGTTAAAGTGAGTGAGTGAATGAATGAATAGTGTGTTTGTGTACGGTGTATGCGTGTTAAAGTGAGTGAGAGAATTCAGTTTGTGTTTAATGGGTGTCCGAGCGGCAATGGTCCCTGTGGCACACCGTTACCCGGGTGATTAGGCAGCGTCCATCAAGCTGTGACGAGGTGCTGTAACATGTGTTGGCTGTTTGTCCTCTCCTCCCCACTCCCTCCTCTCCCAGATGGCAAACGAGGACCAGTGCCGAAAATTTCCATTCACCCTGCCACCCATACCCCACCACATTGTCTGTAGTGCTGTCCCGATACCAAGATTTTTACTAAAAATACAATACAATACCAGGTCAAGTATCACGATACCGAGTAGTATCGCGATACCAAAAGGTGGAGAAAGATCTGAGTGGCCTAGCATCCGGTTCACCCCGTCCCCAAACACTTTCTAAATGTTATGCGCATGTGCTACACAAAAAAACCTGTTACTGATATTCACACTTCTACTCAATACAACACATATTGAATTTAACTTCACACTGTATAATAGAATACTGCATAAAATTGCTAATTTGCTCATATTTGCGAAGGCCTGCCTGTTATTTGGCTGGAGGAATGGGAGGAAGAAATTGACATTCATAATGATCTGCATGCCATTGTGTCAGTAAGAGGAAAACACTGCATCAAACTTTCACTGCTCCAATGTATCAAAAGACTGATCAGGGTCTGAACCCCCCCCTCGCCATTACCGCTGATGAAGGAAAAGATGCGTAGGAAGAGTGGACGGAGAGTGGCTGGCAGATTACAGCTGCCACACCTGATATGCGCATGAAACAGGATTTCCGTTAGCTGGTAATAGCCGGCTTTTGGCCTATAGAAAAATTGAAAAGCCGATAAATAAAAAATTGGAGCCAGCCAATTGTCCAGGAGAAGAAAAGATCCCATAGCGAAATAATGCTTTTTAACCTATTCATTGATGAAAATACCAGTCGATGGAAATACATTTGACATGTCATGCTTATTGGTCTATAGGAAATTTGCATAATTTAATGGAATTAAAATTAAAGCGTGTGTAGGCTATAGTATATTCCTTATGTATCTGATTTATCACTGGTGTACAACATACAGATACAGATCCTATGAGCGGAAAATATGTCAGACAGTGCGAGAGCTGCAGCAGCAGCATCTCAAATGGCAGGCAGGCTTCATCAGCGCGTCACACACCACTTTGCAATGAGCTTGAGGCAGTAGGTTATACATTTTGAAAACATATACTGAGTTGTTTGAAACCTGAATGTTTTAATACATATTATGAGGGATGTCTTACCTTGCTTCAAAGTAGCTGAATAGATTCTCTTTCTACATTTCTAACAGATATTTTAATCTCTGTCACATGAAACTGCTCGCATGTGCGGTGGCCTTTTGACAATGGTGTTTTCCTGCTAATTGCATTATGGAATGAACAGTCACGCATAACCTACAGCCTTGTGCTCATTATAATGTGAAGAAAATGTTTATCAACACTTTAAGATAAATGTTCAGATCTGTTGCATCAGATCTACTGGTTGTATGAATTTGGGATCCATCTTCCCACAACTGTCTGTTTGGAATAGGCTATTTATTTCTCGACAAGCTGACCAATTGAATATGTAAAATGTTCTACTATGGGGGATAGTAGATTGACATAGGCTAGTGATTTTGCTTTTTGTTACTCGTCTTGTTGGCTGAGGAAAATATAAATGTGGACAGTTATTCTAACATCTTCAAAGTGCACATCAGAATTCGGTAAGAAGGACTGCACATCGTTGCATCCTCGACTTGCATGTTCTGTTAATATGAATTACAATAATCTAAATGTGATTTGTGTCATTCTGAGCACCGTGGGTGGACGCCCTAATCAGGTTACGCACCCAATGCATATGGGTCCGTCAGATTTCTCAAATGTCCGGTAAATGTAAATGTTGCCGGTCAAATGTCCTGCACCACATTTTCCTAACAGAAACCCTGGCATGAAAGTGAAGTGGACATTATTGGACTGGTGTATACAAGTGACTAGTTGCTGTTGCTTAAAAAAATGTATCACAATTTATAAACAAAACTGACTTAATAAACATTTTATAAAACAGGCGCCAGCGGGTTCTTTAGATCGGTAGGGCCAAAAAAAAGTGTGGTAGTATCATATGAAACGATACTACAGTATCTACTAAAATGTTGGTATCATAAGTATCATGACGTTTTGGTTCTGTGATATTACCGTTGTACCGGTATATCGTGCAACACTAATTGTCTGCGCCCCCAATTGGCACCCTATTCCCTATATAATGCACTACTTTTGACCAGGACCCAAGTAGTGCGATGGGCCCTGGTCAAAATAGTGCACTATATAGGGAATAGGGTGCTACTTGGGAGGCAGACATCATCCTTTGACTGAACCAGTGGGGAATCCCCTCTCAAGGTCTTTCAAGGTGAGGGAAAAAATACACACATACAAATAAATAATTATGGTTCTCCTGTTGCACACAAACGCTTACCAGCATACATTAAACAAGTATGGAAATCAACTGAGAAAGTAGAGGGGCTTGTACTAAATGTTACCTTTTGATTGCATTAACATAGTATTGCGGGTTATGGTGATGCTATTCCTTGCTTTTCCTGCAAATATAACACTCTACATTGATGCTATATGATTTACACACTCATCTTATCAGTGTACACACACACGCCTGGTGAGATAATCTCCTTCCCCCCCCGCATCCCCTCCCCTGAAACAAAGGGAAAACCAAAACATGACCCTATGAATCATTATCACAATGATTACAAGGTAGGGCTGGGCGATATCGAATTAATTCTTATTTGTTTTAGCGCAAATGTTCCAAATGCCTGTATCGCAAGAATCTAGGTCCTTTCGTTTTTATGAGCGTTTATCTTTTTGGTCTCGTCTCCTTCGCTCCTTCTGTGCTGTGCACCTTCCCACTCGCACACAGACCCCAAGCCACTCCCCCTGCCACTCGCAACAACAAAGACGAAAGATCACTTCTTCCTCTCTGACAAACAGTTTCAACTCACTATTTACATTTGGAGGTTTGGTCCAACAGAACCGGTCACAAGGACACCGAAACACAATAAGACATTTTACTGTAATAGAGAAAACCTTTCTAACGATACAATTTTTATGTCTCAACTCCTCAAATTGCAAAGAGCAGAACCTACTAAAACGGGAGTATCAATGAACATTGATTCTGAATACTCAGTTTGTCACGCGCTGCATTGTGGTACTACTTACCGCTAGCAGCACTTTTGCCACAGAGTGTTATACTAGCTGTCTAGTCTGCGTTCTATAAAATGTGCAATGAGCATAAAAACTATTATATAAGGAATTGGCAACTAATTCTGAGAAATAAGGTAAACCACATGATTTCAACATCTGAACAAAGTGGACAGGCTAGCATGCGGTTCAAACAGTTGGAGATGGAAGGGTGTGTTCATAACAATTCAACTGTTGTACTTTGCTTGCTAGCAAATGTAACCAAATTGGCTAAATATAAAAGATTAGCTGGCTACCCACTAGCATGTGGACTTGTGCTTGAGAGATTGTTTGAGACCTGTGTTAATTTACTATAAACGCCTGCTACAAGAAGTTGGTATTTATTAGTGAATGTGCATTATCAAATCAAATCAAATCAAATTTTATTGGTCACATGCGCCGAATACAACAGGTGCAGACATTACAGTGAAATGCTTACTTACAGCCCTTAACCAACAGTGCATTTATTTTAAACAAAAAAGTAAGAATAAAACAACAACAAAAAAGTGTTGAGAAAAAAATAAAAAAAGAGCAGAAGTAAAAATAAAGTGACAGTAGGGAGGCTATATATACAATAGAATAAAGTGACAGTAGGGAGGCTATATATACAGGGGGGTACCGTTGCATAGTCAATGTGCGGGGGCACCGGCTAGTTGAGGTAGTTGAGGTAATATGTACATGTGGGTAGAGTTAAAGTGACTATGCATAAATACTTAACAGAGTAGCAGCAGCGTAAAAAGTATGGGGTGGGGGGCAGTGCAAATAGTCCGGGTAGCCATGATTAGCTGTTCAGGAGTCTTATGGCTTGGGGGTAGAAGCTGTTGAGAAGTCTTTTGGACCTAGACTTGGCACTCCGGTACCGCTTGCCGTGCGGTAGCAGAGAGAACAGTCTATGACTAGGGTGACTGGAGTCTTTGACAATTTTGAGGGCCTTCCTCTGACACCGCCTGGTATAGAGGTCCTGGATGGCAGGGAGCTTTGCCCCTGTGATGTACTGGGCCGTACGCACTACCCTCTGTAGTGCCTTGCGGTCAGAGGCCAAGCAGTTGCCATACCAGGCGGTGATGCAACCAGTCAGGATGCTCTCGATGGTGCAGCTGTAGAATTTTTTGAGGATCTGAGGACCCATGCCAAATCTTTTTAGTCTCCTGAGGGGGAATAGGCTTTGTCGTGCCCTCTTCACGACTGTCTTGGTGTGTTTGGACCATGATAGTTCGTTGGTGATGTGGACACCAAGGAACTTGAAGCTCTCAACCTGTTCCACTACAGCCCCGTCGATGAGAATGGGGGCGTGCTCAGTCCTCTTTTTTTTCCTGTAGTCCACAATCATCTCCTTTGTCTTGGTCACGTTGAGGGAGAGGTTGTTGTCCTGGCACCACACGGCCAGATCTCTGACCTCCTCCCCTATAGGCTGTCTCATCGTTGTCGGTGATCAGGCCTACCACTGTTGTGTCGTCGGCAAACTTAATGATGGTGTTGGAGTCGTGCCTGGCCATGCAGTCATGGGTGAACAGAGAGTACAGGAGGGGGACTGAGCACGCACCCCTGAGGGGCCCCCGTGTTGAGGATCAGTGTGGCAGATGTGTTGTTACCTACCCTTACCACCTGGGGGCGGCCCGTCAGGAAGTCCAGGATCCAGTTGCAGAGGGAGGTGTTTAGTCCCAGGATCCTTAGCTTAGTGATGAGCTTTGAGGGCACTATGGTGTTGAATGCTGAGCTGTAGTCAATGAATAGCATTCTCACGTAGGTGTTCCTCTTGTCCAGGTGGGAAAGGGCAGTGTGGAGTGCGATAGAGATTGCATCATCTGTGGATCTGTTGGGGCGGTATGCAAATTGGAGTGGGTCTAGGGTTTCTGGGATTATGCTGTTGATGTGAGCCATGACCAGTCTTTCAAATGCATGGTTCTGGTTAAATTTGTAACATGAAAGTGGATTTTTCAGACTTGAAAGCCAGATCAGTGATTGCAAAAAAGCAGGTTAAATTATTTTGATTAAATAATTACATTAGTGGGTCTTATGGTTGTGGAAGTCTTATATTAAGCCCAGGTATAATTTCACAAGCCCTGAATTCATCGGATTATCGCTGACTGTTTGAAATGCAGTGTATTTTACCTTTAATTGTACAACAATGCTTATTTAGAGAAAACATAAATTGTGATATTTTCAGGCCATATCACCCAGCCCATCTTCACTCATTTCTAAGAGGAAAACGTTTTGGGGTAAAGTTTCCTCTAGGTACAGATCCAGGAAAAGCTTCCCCTCCTCCAATCCTAACCATTACCGGGGTAAATGCAATACAGACCCAAGATCAGTATCTAGGGTCAACTTTAACCTACACCAGGGAAAACACTGTACACAGGTGCACTATTAGAAGGAGGTGTCAGTGTACAGAAACGTGAAGCTGTGGTGGGCAGGAACAGTGGGTCTATTTTTAGAGCGGGGGCTATAAATAGCTCCGCACTTGGATACGGGAGAGCCTTGTAGCCACGGGACTTAACTCGATTCATATTCATGACATCGCGGCTCGTGATTGGCCCCTCGAAAAAAAAGCGAGGCTTGGTGGGAGCAACGAGCATCCATGACTAACGGATTGTGTGTATTTTTACCCGTGTTTGATGTGTACATTGAATATGTGAACTCCATGCATGCGTGTTTGTATTTAAGCATCGGGGTACTTCTGCCCAGTACACCCAAACCAGTCTACCACTTACAAAGCACCCTCTTTGAAATGCACACAGAAACATGTGAGGGGAGTAGCAGACTGTAAGAAACACACACACTGAATTTGAGCATTAACTTTGGTTTTTATTCATGATTTGCGTCATTCACTGACTCGGACCACATATGCGTCTTGCACCATCTTGCTCTTAAGAGCCCCTCTAGAGTGTCCATACATCACATCAACGTCAGCCCTCTCATACACCAGACACTCACACGTGCACACACATTTCTCAATGAACTACAGAGAAACCACACAGCCAACCCCTTTTTATCTACTCCTCTACTCCCATGACCCTTTGCGTCCGAGGACCCCCTTAGGGTGGCCTCTTGATGCCTGACTGGCTGATGAGAAGTGACAGACACGTGGGCCAGCTACCCCCCCTCCTATGACGCAAGTAGCACTGGAGTCTAGTCTGATCTACTTTAGGGTTTAGTCAATTTTAGGGTTGTGGTTTCATGCCCACTGAGCTTGTACCTGTGTTAGGACATACCAAGAGTCAAGTGACAACTGAAAACATGGGAAACCTAATCTAATTAACCTAAATGCAATGTGTAACTTTTTGAGCAACCTGACCAAATTCACATCGAATGTGAGTTATAGATCTGTCATTCTCATTGAAAGCAAGTCTAAGAAGCGGTAGATCTGTTCTATGTGCGCTATTTCTATGAATCCCATTTTTAAGTTTTGTTTTTGCGTCTTTTACATTCTTTTTTTCAGCTTCAAAACAGCTGGAAATACAATATTTTAGGTTATGGAAAATATATTCCACAGCGGGTTAGATGGTACAATGATTCTCTACACTATACATTACTTGTTTTGTCACAAACTGAAATTTTAGCAACCAGGTAATGGTGGAGCGATTTCTGCATATCGCTCCTTTAACCACATATGTGCCTTCCCACCAGAGACTAGATTCAATTACTGCATCTTATATTCCTGCCATGTCTCCTCCTTCCATTCTTTCTCTAGCGCTCTCTCCCTCTGTTTCTAAACTATATGTAATAAAGCATTACAAAAATACAAAAGGGGTGTGGAATTCCACAACAACTAAAATATAATAATCCTTATAGGACAAGCAGTACTACTGCATTATGACTGTCATGATGTCCAGGCAAAGCTTAGACCTGTGTGCTCCATAAGTCCCAGCTGCCAGCCAAATAGCTGACTACTAACCCTTATGTTACTGGGGTGTTAAAGATGCCACCAAATGTGATTTTCAGGGCGAAAGTTTTGTGGTGGGGCATGCCTCCGCACCCCCTAGCTTGCTACGGATTGATTTTATTCCAGTGTCATACACACATTGGTGCCCAGCCAACAATACACTTATTTCTTGAAGTAATATGTGCACAAAACACAAAACTAATTGACATTTAGCAATTTACACACATAGATAGCCATAGTAAGAACAGCTGCCATTTTGTTACATTATACAAACAATACATTTCTCCTTCTCCCCCTTTGAAAATAAATTGAGCAATATCAAATTTTTTCATTATGCTGGCTACTCCAGATTTTCGGGAACATATAATTTGTTTTTAATGTGTTGAAAAAGATAATGAAACACTCACAAAATAAGCAGTACAAATGGGTGGTGGGGGGGTGATCAGCCACATAGGAATGAGTGAGGACATCTACGAAGTGATGTGCACAGTGCTTTCACAGTGAGAAGTGCATGAACTTCAAAATATGGTGAACATATACACACGCCTACACTAACCTGTGTGATATATGTGAAGACAACATGCATAAGAGCAACCACTACAATGAATGTGTCGCCGACACGCACAGACAACAATGTGTCGGAGAGCGGAAAGGTCACCTACCTGCTTAGAATGCAAGATGCGAAACTAAAGAAGAGATGGAAAGAGAGGGAGAGAGAAAGGCAAAAGGCTAAATGATGGAGCAGCACGAAGCAGGAGAGGGGTGGGGGCTCTTTCTTGCGACACCCATCACCAACGGCCCCAAAATATATCTTCCAACAATACAGAGTGACAGATCAATTGATCACATCCCGTTGTTCCCTTCACTACCACTGTTGCGCATTCCACATCTTCCCCGACTCGGCAACAGAGTCTAGGCCTGACACGGCAGATAGACCAGAGGGGTACCAGCCCAGGGAACATGCAGTGTTAACTAGTATTGTATTATTAGTACTGATAGTAGTACAACTAATATCATTAACCAGCTAAGCGTGACACCGGACTGGAGGAGGAGATTGCGCCTGCAATGGAGGACAGGAAGCTCTGGAAGACCGACTTTTCACCCCGTCGACCCCAGACAATCAGATGATGATAATTATTATAGTATAGTTACAATAGTTTTAGAATTAAAGGCTTTATATGAGAATGATATACAGCTAGCTGTTGAAGTATTACTATGGTAACTGCAGAGTATACAGTGGGGAAAAAAAGTATTTAGTCAGCCACCAATTGTGCAAGTTCTCCCACTTAAAAAGATGAGAGAGGCCTGTAATTTTCATCATAGGTACACGTCAACTATGACAGACAAAATGAGAAAAAGAAATCCAGAAAATCACATTGTAGGATTTTTTATGAATTTATTTGCAAATTATGGTGGAAAATAAGTATTTGGTCAATAACAAAAGTTTCTCAATACTTTGTTATATACCCTTTGTTGGCAATGACACAGGTCAAACGTTTTCTGTAAGTCTTCACAAGGTTTTCACACACTGTTGCTGGTATTTTGGCCCATTCCTCCATGCAGATCTCCTCTAGAGCAGTGATGTTTTGGGGCTGTCGCTGGGCAACACGGACTTTCAACTCCCTCCAAAGATTTTCTATGGGGTTGAGATCTGGAGACTGGCTAGGCCACTCCAGGACCTTGAAATGCTTCTTACGAAGCCACTCCTTCGTTGCCCGGGCGGTGTGTTTGGGATCATTGTCATGCTGAAAGACCCAGACACGTTTCATCTTCAATGCCCTTGCTGATGGAAGGAGGTTTTCACTAAAAATCTCACGATACATGGCCCCATTCATTCTTTCCTTTACACGGATCAGTCGTCCTGGTCCCTTTGCAGAAAAACAGCCACAAAGCATGATGTTTCCACCCCCATGCTTCACAGTAGGTATGGTGTTCTTTGGATGCAACTCAGCATTCTTTGTCCTCCAAACACGACGAGTTGAGTTTTGACCAAAAAGTTCTATTTTGGTTTCATCTGACCATATGACATTCTCCCAATCCTCTTCTGGATCATCCAAATGCACTCTAGCAAACTTCAGACGGGCCTGGACATGTACTGGCTTAAGCAGGGGGACACGTCTGGCACTGCAGGATTTGAGTCCCTGGCGGCGTAGTGTGTTACTGATGGTAGGCTTTGTTACTTTGGTCCCAGCTCTCTGCAGGTCATTCACTAGGTCCCCCCGTGTGGTTCTGGGATTTTTGCTCACCGTTCTTGTGATCATTTTGACCCCACGGGGTGAGATCTTGCGTGGAGCCCCAGATCGAGGGAGATTATCAGTGGTCTTGTATGTCTTCCATTTCCTAATAATTGCTCCCACAGTTGATTTCTTCAAACCAAGCTGCTTACCTATTGCAGATTCAGTCTTCCCAGCCTGGTGCAGGTCTACAATTTTGTTTCTGGTGTCCTTTGACAGCTCTTTGGTCTTGGCCATAGTGGAGTTTGGAGTGTGACTGTTTGAGGTTGTGGACAGGTGTCTTTTATACTGATAACAAGTTCAAACAGGTGCCATTAATACAGGTAACGAGTGGAGGACAGAGGAGCCTCGTAAGAAGAAGTTACAGGTCTGTGAGAGCCAGAAATCTTGCTTGTTTGTAGGTGACCAAATACTTATTTTCCACCATAATTAGCAAATAAATTCATTAAAAATCATATAATGTGATTTTCTGGATTTTTTTTCCTCAATTTGTCTGTCATAGTTGACGTGTACCTATGATGAAAATTACAGGTCTCTCATCTTTTTAAGTGGGAGAACTTGCACAATTGGTGGCTGACTAAATACTTTTTTTCCCCACTGTAGCTCAGACTGAGTATTTATAATGGAACACGCTTGAGTACACTAATTGAAAAGGGACAAGCCAATTAAAGCAAATGATACAGAAAAATCAACCATAAAAAACTGAGAGGAAACAAACTAAGACAAAAATTAAGCAGCCTTACTAATTAATAAATGGGTAGGAATGTATGGAATGAGAGACGTTTTACATTACGGTAGCCTTATAATACTACAGTTACGCTTAGGAAATAGCCTATGTAAGCACTGGACCAGAAATTGGCCTGGGCATATCTAACACACCAGACAGTTTTCTTTCCCCTCAAAGCCCCCATTATTAGACAATTCATTATAATTTGGCGCAAAACAGGCCCACTGGGCTACAGATGGACCAGCCCATCTGGCATTTGTCCATACTGCTCAATTGCCAGTCTGTTTCTGTACCAAGTCAAATTGGAGGACGTAAATTACAAGTAACTTCGAATAGTATCCACTGAACAACCAGAGTACTATTTGGGTAATTCAACTGTAGTTAGTCTGTCGCAGAATATGGAGTTGTGGAGTGCTACCATGTTATTGAGCACCACGGCAATATTCTCTCGGCATGAAACTGAAGAAAATGGTTAGAAACAGAGTGAAACAGGGAGGTACTATGATCTGAACTTATATATAGATATATGCACATTTTCTCATTTGAAATGAACACTACCCTGACTTCATTCTGTTATACTTTTTCTCAATAGGCTCCTCACAAAATATAACCATTTGACTACCCAACACATTCTATTCAGAGGTCCCTAAGGATGCTCCTTCCTCCTCATTCTTAATATGCTATTTGTAATGCATTCTTGTGCATTGAGTTGAGCAACAGACAGAGAAATGTAGGGGATATTTTTAGCAAGATATTTCCAAAATCCACCACGAAGCCACAACAACATTCCGAGCTGACTTTGACAAGTGCACAACTTCCTGCGAGGGTGGAATTTGTTGACGGTGTCCTGGATATCTATGTCTATGTGTGGGTTCATCGTTCCGACTCGCTCTTGGCTCCCTCTCCACTACTCTCTCATGCACACACACTGATTTAGCCCACATCATTAAACTCTGTTCAGTGCAGCAGCCGGACTGCACATTTCTCAAGAAACAACCACACACACATGTGACAATGACGCACACGCTGAAAAATGTCTGTTACACAGCAGGTTTAGCTAGGCTTGTTAATTGCTTCCAGAAGTTACAACCGTTGACACCGTAAGATCCCTCTATCCATTATGGCACAGATACAAAGATCCTCTTTCTACCTCTATGGGCAGACTGCATTGGGTTGTCCCATGTCATTTCAGCAAGCCATGACACCATCTCAGATTGCTCTGAAATCATTTCTGTAGTAAGAAACATAAGATGAGCATTCCTGCAACATTATTTTGTTGAAATATAATTTGATCTGAGAAATTAAGCTAATTGATTGCACCCTAATAGGCCATTTTAATTTACAGGATTCATATATTCAATAACTAGAGTACCTAACATCTGATTTGGATCAAACTTTTTTCTAACAATGAGTAAGACACGAGGAATCTAAAGAAATGGTCAAGTCACCCACAGATCCCCACGCCAATCCCACCCCCATAACGAGCCTACAGTATCAGTTCTCCATGTCTGACAAGTAGTATGGAGCTGCAGCTCGGAGCTCCATACTTTAATATATTCTCAGTGAATTTTGTGATATTTATTTTCCCCGTTTAGAGAAATGAGTCATTGAAGTTGTTAGGTTTAAGACCCATCCTACCTCCTGATATGATCAGGTTCTGACCATTGAGTTTACATTAGCCTACATTTGACCGGTGCTTTCCAACTATATAAACTATATCATAACAGACCTGATATAGCCTTGGGACAGTGGCAGTCGGTGCTGTTTAAGATTAGGGAGGAAACATATTTTTTTAGGAGCATGGCCTTATTTCTATTACAGCATATTGGATGACTAATTCATATTCCATTCAAATCAAATCAAATTTTATTGGCCACATGCGCCGAATACAACAGGTGCAGACATTACAGTGAAATGCTTACTTACAGCCCTTAACCAACAGTGCATTTATTTTTAACAAAAAAGTAAAAATAAAACAACAACAAAAAAAGTGTTGAGAAAAAAAGAGCAGAAGTAAAATAAAATAACAGTAGGGAGGCTATATATACAGGGGGGTACCGGTGCATAGTCAATGTGCGGGGGCACCGGCTAGTTGAGGTAGTTGAAGTAATATGTACATGTGGGCAGAGTTAAAGTGACTATGCATAAATAATTAACAGAGTAGTAGCAGCGTAAAAGGATGGGGTGGGGGGGCAGTGCAAATAGTCCGGGTAGCCATGATCCGTTGCACCCCTTCTCAAAAAACCAACACTCGATCCCTCTGATGTCAACAACTACAGACCAGTATCCCTTCTTTATTTTCTCTCCAAAACTATTGAGCGTGCCGTCTTTAGCCAACTCTCTTGCTATCTCTCTCAGAATGACCTTCTTGATCCAAACCAATCAGGTTTTAAGACTGGTCATTCAACTGAGACTGCTCTTCTCTGTGTCACGGAGGCTCTCCGCACTGCTAAAGCTAACTCTCTCTCCTCTGCTCTTGTCCTTCTAGACCTGTCTGCTGCCTTTGATACTGTGAACCATCAGATTCTCCTCTCCACCCTCTCCGAGCTAGGAATCTCTGGCGCGGCTCACTCTTGGATTGCGTCCTACCTGACCGGTCGCTCCTACCAAGTGGCGTGGCGAGAAGCTGTCTCCGCACCACGTGCTCTCACCACTGGTGCCTCCCAGGGCTCAGTTCTAGGCCCTCTCCTATTCTCGCTATACACCAAGTCACTTGGCTCTGTCATATCCTCACATGGCCTCTCCTATCATTGCTACGCAGACGACACACAACTAATCTTCTCCTTTCCCCCTTCTGATACGCAGGTGGCGAATCGCATCTCTGCATGTCTGGCAGACATATCAGTATGGATGACGGATCACCACCTCAAGCTGAACCTTGGCAAGACGGAGCTGCTCTTCCTCCCGGGGAAGGACTGCCCGTTCCATGATCTCGCCATCACGGTTGACAACTCTGTTGTGTCCTCCTCCCAGAGTGCAAAGAACCTAGGCGTGACCCTGGACAACACCCTGTCGTTCTCCGCTAACATCAATGCGGTGACCCGATCCTGTAGGTTCATGCTCTACAACATTCGGAGAGTACGACCCTGCCTTACACAGGAAGCGGCACAGGTCCTAATCCAGGCACTTGTCATCTCTCGTCTGGATTACTGCAACTCGCTGTTGGCTGGGCTCCCTGCCTGTGCCATTAAACCCCTACAACTCATCCAGAATGCCGCAGCCCGTCTGGTGTTCAACCTTCCCAAATTCTCTTACGTCACCCCGCTCCTCCGCACACTCCACTGGCTTCCAGTTGAAGCTCGCATCTGCTACAAGACCATGGTGCTTGCCTACGGAGCTGTGAGGGGAACGGCACCTCCGTACCTTCAGGCTCTGATCAGTCCCTACACCCAAACGAGGGCATTGCGTTCATCCACCTCTGGCCTGCTGGCTCCCCTACCTCTGCGGAAGCACAGTTCCCGCTCAGCCCAGTCAAAACTGTTCGCTGCTCTGGCACCCCAATGGTGGAACAAGCTCCCTCACGACGCCAGGACAGCGGAGTCACTCACCACCTTCCGGAGACATTTGAAACCCCACCTCTTTAAGAATACCTGGGATAGGATAAAGTAATCCTTCTACCCCCACCCCCCCAAAAAAAAAACAAAAAAAAATTGTAAAGTGGTTATCCCACTGGCTATAAGGTGAATGCACCAATTTGTAAGTCGCTCTGGATAAGAGCGTCTGCTAAATGACAAATGTAAAATGTAAATAATTGTGTGTTTCCGTACCTTACAAAGCATAATATGCCTGTAACTCAATGCAATGCTTTTAAAATAGAAAAATCGTTCTTTAGGGCTACATTTTAGCAAATTTAAAAATTGCGATTAATCGCGATTAACTAATGCTATTAACTCGATTAATACTTTTAATCATTTGACAGCCCTAATGTAAATATATTTAGTATAGTTTATCTAAAAAGGCTAACTTTAATGTTTCACGTAAAAAATTAATAATGCAATTCTCTGATAGGATGGGCCTCCCCTTCCTCTTCTGAGTAGTCTCCACTGCCTTGGGATAAAGATAACATAAGGACACTATTGTTTATCATCCAATGATATAACAGCATGAAGAACATACAGGCAATAGCACAAATAAATTACATATACTTGATACTCAGAGGGCCACACACACACAATGTGGACATCCTCTTGCCAATATGTAGCCTACAAAGCAAGTTTACAGATCAGACTTGTTTACTGATCTATTCCAGGGGTTCCCAAAATGTTTCACTCCCCCCTTCCAGCATTGGGGAACATCCTGCCCCCCCACCACGTCTATTTCTATGGGCACAAGCACTGTTCATGACACAAACTGTTCATGACACAAACTGTTTAACCCCTCTTGTTGGCGGAGAGAAAATATTGCAGGTTTAAAGCTTATTTCTTGCAATTCTATACATTTTGCCATGTCTAATGTGTATTCATGTGATATTTGAGTGACTCAAACATTACCATCTATGGGCTAAAAAACCTATCTAAAAAAAACATTAGCTGACATGGGCTAGTTGATCTGGACATTTATGACAAGTTATAAATAGCTCTAAGGTATGCAATGACTGAAATGACAAGAGGAAAACGGATGATGCACTACCCAATTTCGAAATTGCACCTTGTGCTCTACCATTACAACTTTCAAAAGTAAGTTGAAACCACCCCATGCTGACCGCTCACAGTTTGGGAACCACTGATCTATTCAATGCTGGCCAAAATCCACTCAAGATTTTAGAGGGGTAATTTATGAGTATGGGACTACGGGCTGCACAAATCCATCAAAATGCCCTGGTCAAGTCTCCTGCTCCACCAGCGAACCAACAGAGATGTGTCTTGTGGGGAGTCAGAAAGCAGTCTCGAATGATTAATCAGAAAACAGGCCCTGAAAATTCCTTCCCTTGGAGGTACTTTGCAGCATGGTCAAGTAATTGACGGGCAGACCGTGGACCATTTTTAGCTTTTCCGACCACACACGAAAAAAACATACATACATACAGAATACTAGCAGGGTAACAGGCCTGCGGAGCTTTGACAAATTCCACACCGTGTTTTTATTATACGAGAACTCGTGGTGCATGCGTCTCGATAGTCCAATGCGGCTTCCTCTTCTCTCCATCTGCGCAGATCGGAAAACACAGGATAAAGTGACAGCAATATGTCGAATGCCTTTTAGGAATTTGCTTTCACTTGGAAATAAAACAAGGAGGTCTCTAAACTATTTATATTCAACCTTATTTCAGGTATGCACAGATGTAAGGAAAGGAGACAAGGGGAGGAGGCCTTTTTAGACTATTGACGTGCACCCTTTGTGTTGAAGGACAAAGGACCCATGGCTGTGGGAGGATGTGGCTAGTTCAGAAATCACTGACCCTCACCTTCACGGAGCAAATGGGGCCTAATGTGAGCTATTGATCAGCTGGAATACGATAGCATGGATGGCCATCGCATTATAAGTGTCTCGGGCCATTATCGACAGCTTCTGCCTTCTGTGAAGTCACAAGCCAGCCTATGCCCTGTTTCATGTTCTAAAAGAAAGCTGTACCTAAACGATTACATTTTTCTGTCTGCAACACTGTATGTCCATCTGTCAGTCTCTCTGTTGAGATCATCCATCCCATCATCCACTCCTTTCATCCACCCATCCTAGACAGGCCGATGCAGGGTGTTCTGAATGACATCCACCACCAGAACTGCTCATTGTGTGACAGTATGAGCGAGAGCGAGCGAGAGACTCTAGCGTGACTCATTACCGCACTAAAACGCGAGCAACCTCTGCGTGGTCGTAAACAACCGGAAACCAGTGACCCAACTTCCGCTTTTGGACGTTAACAAGGCGACACTCCATCTTAACCCTTTACACTCGTGGGAATTGGCCTAAATGGATAGGGCTAAATTGAAATGTTTCTTAAAGAAGAAATATGAAAAGCATATGCCTAACCATGGTAGCAATTGAAAAGGCAACAGTTTGGACATTATGGGAAAATTATTACACCAAAAGGGTAAGGACACAACAGTTCACCTGACACAAGACTCAATCCAAACAATACACTTGATTTCATGTGCATTTTACATTTACTGTATTTTGCCGCATTTGTTGATAATGAAATCAGAAAATACTCTTGATTTGATATTAAGATAAAAATGGATTGGACCTTTAATATACCACAGTATATAGATATGTAGAAATAAGTTTAAAGGCTGAAAATGCAATGATGACTTGACCTCATAAGACCAGCTAGTTACACCTAGCATATGTTTTAGACACAAAATAGGCCCACATATTGATTTTATGCAATCGTCATGCCACATTTCTCTTCATCCATTAAAACGGTTAAAACTATACCCAAAACACTAAGATAATAACATGTCCCTTGGTCTTTTTCCCAACAAAGTCATTGTACATTTTAGATAAATATATGAAATCACTCGCTAAATCAGTATTCGCTAGTTTATGAAATAACAGCAATCCCACAAATTCTTGGGTTTATTTATGTGCGTTGCTAGGAGCCCTCTGCATGTAAACCTATAATAATGGTATTGTAATGACTGACGTTTCATTCCCAAGGCCACACCAGATGCCTGCCAAAGCTGTATCTAGGGGATTTCTGGTGTTTGGATTTCAATGCAAAAAGAGGAGACCTTGTATGCTTCTCTGTCTCCCACTTCAGGCTCGTATTTCCAGTGAACCGAGCACACCTCCCCCCGAGACCACTGATCGAGCTCACATACAAGCTCTGGGATTGAAATGGAGGACTATCAGAAGCTTATGGTTCAGGTTTGTAGTTGTGTCACGGCTAAGTTACTTGAAAGAGAAAGGTCTTGCAGGTGTCGCAGATGCGTTATGTTTTGTGGTCCTCTGTAGCTCAGCTGGTAGAGCACGGTGCTTGTAACACCAAGGTAGTGGGTTCGATCCCCGGGACCACCCATACACAAAAATGTATGCACGCATGACTGTAAGTCGCTTTGGATAAAAGCGTCTGCTAAGTGGCATGTTATATTATATGTTATTTCAAAACACAGGACAAAATAAAAAAAATAGTTATGCTGGAAGGAATCTAGTGAGGGTGCAGTTCGCACCAAGACACTGTCAACCAACCCCGCTCTAGGTAGAAGTTTCCCTTAACAACCGATCTAGGACCAGCGTACCCTCCCCCAGTCATACCTTTAACCATTAGGTTAAAATAGCTAAACTGATTTTAGATCAGTGTCTAGGTGCAACTTAATCCTATTCCACCAAACCCAGATTATCTACAGCTAAGCCCCTCCTATCAGACCTAGACACAACAAGGTTGCTCTTAACATCAGCCATAGGCCCAACCACATCTCCGAACCAAGGGAAGCAATGCATTAAAAGGTAATAAGCATTCACTGTTGGTCTCTCGCAGAGCCACAGATAAACATAGTTTAGCCAACTGGGTTTGAGATGTTGAATTTCCATGGGCAGCATGTTGGCACCAAAAGTCATATGACATCACTATCCAATTAGAATCCATATCATATTATTGTTATTATGGAAGGCTTATAGCCAAAATGGAGGGAGGTTTGCCGAACCCTGGCGGGGCATACTTGTGAACTTTTGCTAAGACCATTGGTTTAAAGCATTGGTCTTAAATGGCTAGCTGCCAACTTTTCTCATAGGCCAACCTGGCAAAATTAGCCACGATGCTGGGGATACCTATCAGAGACCTTAAACGGTAGCGACACCATCCAATTGCATTTGTTAAACAGGTCAACTTGGCCACTAGAGGGAGATAGTTAAACTATCCAGCTAATATATGCCATTCATCAGATGTTTTTATCCAAAGCGACTAACAGTCATGCATGCCAACTGCTTGGTTTAGTTTGTTACCAATGGTCTTGGTAAGTGGAGTGTGCCAATATACAGTGTACAAACCATTAGGAACATATTCCTAATATTGAGTTTTCCCTCAGAACAGCCTCAATTCGTCAGGGCATGGACTCTACAAGATGTCGAAAGCGTTCCACAGGGATGCTGGCCCATGTTGACTCCAATGCTTCCCACAGTTGTGTCAAGTTGGCTGGATGTCCTTTGGGTGGTGGACCATTCTTGATACACACAAACAGTTGAGCGTGAAAAACCCAGCAGCGTTGCAGTTCTTGACGCACTCAAACCGGTGCATCTGGCACCTACTTCCATACCCCGTTCAAAGGCAATTAAATATTTTGTATTGCCCATTCACCCTCAGTAGCTAGGTTTCCATCCAATTTGCAACAGATTTATGCAAATATTCTAAAATCTGCATTTTTCCACCAGAGACGTTTCCATTAAACTGACTTTTTGCAGATAAAAGGCTGTGCGTGATGACGTAGTGCACATAAGTAACTTATCCGTTCAATTCCGATGTACCGGATGAAAAATACAAGTTAAATGGGTTTCTATTGCATTTTTTTCTCTGATGGTTTTGTCACAAAAACTGGAGCATTATTTAGCAGATGTGCCAACTCTGGTATTGTCACATGCGCTCTAGCCAACAGCTCCCAGATACAGTGTGGGTAGGCTACCTACATTGAGATTATTATGGATAAGAGCGGTATTACATTTACATCATTTAGCAGATATTACTTGTATTTGTCAAATGGCAGCCAAGCATCGATCATCATGTCACCAGAATAAGACCCTCGATATTTATTGGAAAGGAGCATAAAGCTCATTACCTAACACACTGACCACCCAGTGAAGTTCATCATAACTTATGTCATCTGTAGCCTAATAAACTGCATGATTTCCCCGAGTCGTAGTGGGAGAACCATACACCATATCATCGCGTGACTCTAAGTTTACTTCAATATGATGGTTATTATATCAATATTTGCACATAAAGCCATTTCCACCGACATTTCTCGCATAATTTATTTTACCAACAAAAAGATCCCACCATGTCGAACAAACATTGACGGCATTTATAAAATTGTTTCCATCTGCCCGGTCGTGACTTGTTTCATGCGTCAGGTAATTCATTCGCATGAAATGGTTAGACGGAAACGTGGTTACTGGCACTCATACACTATCCATGTCTCAAATCTCTCAAGGCTTAAAAATCCTTCTTTAACCAAGCTCCTCCCTTTCATCTACACTGATTAAAGTGGATTTAACAAGTGACATCAATAAGAGATCATAGATTTCACCTGGATTCACCTGGTCAGTGTCATGTAAAGCAGGTGTTCCTAATGTTTTGTACATTCAGTGTATTTTGCATGATGCTTCCTTGACTAGGCTACTGTACTGATGTTATACAAAATTCAAAAGGCAGTAAGGCACGTTTACGCATATATACAAAATGCCATGTTTTTGCTCACTACTTCATACACATTCATGTGCTTTTACAATATTTTGTTATTATTTTTTAAAAGAGGATTATGCAGTTATATACGTATCTACATCCATCGTAAAAATATCGAAGATGATGGTGGTCTTGTCAACTGGTTGTATTTTCTCCTGACCATTATGACTGTTTGGTGGCATAGTCCACTAAGACAGTTGGCTCAAAGTTCAATGGCTGTGAGTTCAAATCACATATGGGGCAAGTTGTTATTTTAAGAAAATATCGCTCCACTGCTGGTCCTCAAATCAAATAACGCATATGTGACGAAGTAGATAATTATAACAATCCATATAAAACGACGTAGGCCTACATTTGGTGAACACATCCATGCAATATGATTATTAGGTCCTAGCAATGTGTTTGGCTGAAGAAGGCTGAAGAAAGATGTTCCTTATGGAATTCATTCTTAATCTTCATTTTCAAGGTGATGACTGCATTTTTTTCTCTCAACACAATACCACAATGAATGTTAGTCTACATTTCAAAGGAAAAAGTATCACCCATTGGGGGATTAAAACTTACGGCGTAAGTGGTGATAGATATCAGGAACTAAGCACCTTACACGGAGTTAATTGTCAAGACACGTATTTGCACGTGATGTAGTTAATTTGATTATGAGAACGTGCAATGGATTTCTGGTAAGGATGCTTTAGTGAAAAAGTGTTGGGATCAGGTCCAACTACGTCGACGATTTTAATTGGCTGATAAGGATTTAGTCACCGGATATAATTATCTGCTCAGCTAGTCGGCCCCAGCATCGTGGCTAATTTTGCCAGGTTGGCCTATGAGAAAAGCTAGCAGCTAGCCATTTAAGACCAATGGTTTAAACCAACGGTCTTAGCAAAAGTTCACGAGCATGGCCCCTATGTGTCTGTGGCTCTGGTCTCTCATACACAATGTCATCCATTGTCTGAAGCAAAACCCAAAAAGGGAGGCTGTATTGATATCATCATCTGATCTCTGTGCTCACGTGACCCATCATAGACTGTGTTTAACAGAGAGAGCGAGAGGGGATCAGAGAGGAAGAGAAGAAAGAAGAGGCGCTTGAATGTGAGGGCTTACCTTCTGTAGACTTGTGGGGTTCAACTGCGTTTTGTCTATTATCTTCACGGCAACCTACGGGGGAAGGAGACAAACAAAAAATTGACATTACACACCAATCACATCAGGCCAAAGCCATGTGACATCACCCATTTTGTGTTTGACAATGGAAGGTTTTGATCCTCTAATCCTAACCCAGGTTTACCGGAGTCTGAGGAGCTTCTGAGAGAGAGGCTGTGTCACAAATGGCACCCTTTCCCCTGTATAGCGCACTACTTTTGACCAGAGCCTTATGGGCCCTGGTCAAAAGTAGTGCACTATATAGGGAATATGGTGCCATTTAGGACAGCCAGAAAGTTATGATGAAATGGTAATTTAGCATCATGGTTAGCACAACACAAGGTGTGCTTTCCTCAGAACAGAGGGATCAAGTCGCCGGAGTGCAGATTCGACAGCCTTGGGTTGGTAACAAGCTTAAAATGGAAAATCTATTCAGGCCCAACTCTTTCTGTCTGCCGGCGAAACAAAACAGATAAACGCTGTCCCGGTTACGGAGGCTGCAAATGCACAAACTGATGAATGTTTTGAATGGAGGACAGTATGAGAATGTGATTTGGACGCACACACACACCAACACTCACTGACACAGACACACAGTGACACAGCAACACCCACCAGCCCCACACACAGTTGTGGTGGTTGTAATGACTTTCCTCAACCATTATATCAGGCTGAGACTGCTCTTAAAAATGTCTAGAGATGACTGCTGAGGTCTATACAGGCTCTGCTGGTTCCTTTCATATTGGTAAATAAAAATGTATCCTGGCCACTGAGTGAGGGATCTTAAAGGAAGCATACATGCTCATAGTGAAAGGCAGTAAGTAGGTGGCCATTTCATCTATTGAGGTCTAGGCCAGAGGCTCTCGTGTCGATCCATAATTTCTAACCATTAAAGAGACAAGTTATGGTCCAACAGTTAAAGCGACACACTCCTTAATTTGACTGTGGCTGCTTTAAGGACAATGAATCAGAGGGTTGTTGGTTCAAATCTGAGCTGGTGCAGTGCTGCTGTTTTGTCCTCCTGGTGCAAAATATTAACTGCTTCATAAAGTGGAATTGAGAGGAGGAATAAGTTGATTTATTTGGGCCTGTGTTGGTGTACTCATCAGCAAGAGCGTCATTTAAAAATACACTATAATAATTCACTGGCAGTTCCATTTGTCCAGATCCACCCCCACAGATTACAAACCAGTCAAAAGGGCTGCCACTGCACTTGAGGTGAAAGTTACAGATTGCGCCTTTAAAGACGCATTTGAAATTCATTTTAAAGCGTAGCTGAGATAGGTTGCATCAGTCCCCAAGACTACAATCAACCATAATCACTATAATCAACACACAATCACTTTTGGGATAAGAGATGAAACTAGCACAATGCAAATCATAGGCACCGTAGAATATGCCTCCCTTGCAAACAGCAGCCTCTCCTCTTCTGAAATATGGATATGTAATTGGACACCATTACTGGGTAGAAACAGCAGGCTTCCGAGACCATAAGCGTTCGCATCCTATCATCCTGAGTAGGCATACCGGAATGTTTTATTTTACACGTAACAACCTCTCACTCAATGCTCTGGTGAGAGTACTGACGTACATTGCATCAATAATTTAACCTATACTGTGGCTCATGCTGGGTCAGCGTGCCAAGCCAAAGTTATTTCCATTTCAAAAGTAGACTTTAAACTGCGCTGAGGTTTTGGCCAACGCTGAAAGAGAATTGTTGAGTGGTTGAGGTCAATGGGTGGTGAGGGCAACCAGTGCAGCCATATCTTGTTAACTCTTGATTTGTCTTTAAGTGGCTGACAGCATTTTAGCAACATCAAATCTGATTAAAATCTGTTGATATACACCCCCTGGAAGAATGCCACTTTTTATTTAAAAAAATCTGACAAGCGACCACTTAGATATGGTCATTTTCACGTTTTCATAAATTCTTAGAATGTTTGGTAATTACATATACTAAGGCACTTTTAAAACAATTATAGCAACAGAGTGGGAAAGCGGCTGTGCGTTTGGACAATTAATAGACACTGCACTAAATAAAAGCTAATAAAAACATCAGTCTCATCCAGGACCGGAGTCTACGCAGACCAGCGCACCATAGCCAGTTGGCTCAGTTGGTAGAGCATGGTGCTTGCAACGCCAGGGTTATGGGTTCGATTCCCACCGGGGACCAGAACAAAAAAATATTGGATGAAAATGTATGCATTCACTACTAGCGCTAGGGCAGTCATGACATTTTGTGAGCCGGTGATTGTCAAGCAAATAACTGCCGGTCTCACGGTAATTGACCGTTAATTAACATAAACACATTTAGCATAGCTTACAAGTCATTGATGCAGACCTTTGGAACATCCACATTTTAAAAAGTCTAATAAATCCATATAATATAGCCTACGGCAGGGGTGTCAAACTCATTTTAGCTCAGGGGCCACATGGAGGAAAATCTATTCCCAAATGGGCCGGACCGGAAAAATCATGGTATATATAACATAAAAACAACAACTTCAGATTGTTTTCTTTGTTTTAATACGATCAACATACAACATAAAGCTGGAGCCTGAGGACAGTGTGTCCAAAATAGTACAAGCACAACATCACTATTAATCATAAAACACGTCAAGTTTATTTGAAAATTCTAAAGAAAAAGAACACAAACACACAATGCCTCAGTGATTAACAGAACCGTTTCACAGATCACAGAACTATATCAGGGTGTCATTTCTCAGGCAGAAATGTAGATAAAAATAATGAAATCCTGTTCCCCAAACAAGTGCAAGAACCACAGAGTCAAGAATAGGTTAAATATACAAATAAAATAAAATCAATTAAAAACAATAGCACATCAACATAAAAACATATAAACATAAATCTGAAAGCGTTGCTCAAACTCCCGTAACAGTCCCGTTATTTTATCTTTGAACCGCTTCATGTCTGCCACATGTTGGGTCGCGCACACATTTTTCAGACAGGGGAAGTGAGCTGCATCACCACCGGCAAGTTGCGTCTCCCACAATGACAGCTTCAACTTGAAAGAACGTATGCTGTCATAATACTGCGTGACAACTTTGTTGCGCCCTTGCAGCTGTTTGTTCAAGTTATTCAGGTGCTCTGTAACATCCACCATAAATGCAAGGTCCGGCATCCATTCTGCGGAATGAAATTCTAACACTGGTTTGCCCTTTTCTTCCATGAACTGTTCAATTTCTTCTCGTAAATCAAAGAAACGCCTCAGCACAGCACCTCGGCTTAACCATCTTACCTCAGTGTGGTATGGCAGGCCATAGATGTGGTCTTTCTCTCTGAGAAGGCTGTCAAACTGACGGTGATTCAGGCTTCTGGATCGGATGAAATTAACAGTTTGGATGACCACCTTCATGACATTATCCATCTTTAATGACTTGCAACACAAAGCCTCCTGGTGCAAAATACAGTGAAAAGTCAAAAAATCACGTCCTCCATTTGCAGATTGCACTTTCTCTCTGAACTTTGTCACAACGCCTGCTTTTTTTCCCGATCATTGAGGGCGCACCATCTGTAGCCAGGCTGACAGCGTGGGACCAGTCCACTCCGACCCTGTCCAGCGCGTCGACGAGTGCGGTAAAAATATCAGCTGCTGTCGTTGTATCTGTCATCGGCACCAACTCCACGAACTCCTCGGTGACGGTCAATGTGTCATCAACTCCGCGGATGAAAAAATGGCCAGTTGTGCAACATCTGTAATGTCCGTGCTTTCATCAATTGCAACCGAAAACGCAATAAATGACTTTACTTTTTGCTTCAACTGGCTGTCCAAATCCACTGAAAGATCGGAAATCCTGTCTGCAACTGTGTTTCTTGTCAGGCTGATATTTGCAAAAAGCCTGCCGCTTTTCAGGGCACACAATCTCCACTGCCTTCATCATGCATGTTTTTACAAATTCACCCTCACTAAATGGTTTTGAAGCCACTGCGATTTCATTAGCAATGAGGTAGCTAGCTTTCACTGCAGCGTCACTGATGTCTCGGCTGTGAGTAAACACAGACTGCTGTTTCTTCAGACCCGCCAACAGTTCATTCACCTTCTCTCATCTCCGCTGTCCTTGAAAGTTGTCATATTTGTCGGCATGAAGACTCACATAGTGGCGACGAAGGTTATATTCTTTCAGCATAAATAGGATGACCATTTTTCTTGGAACACTCTGCGTCCACTTTTCTCTTTTTTGACAGAGACATATTGGGGCAATGAGGGTGCCAAAGCACATAATGTTAAAAGTAGAAGCCGTAATAAATATCGCGGGCAAAACAAAGTAGCTCATTGGCTGCATGTTCTTGACCTACTTGCTCTGCCCCGGTATAAACAGTTTGCTTGCTTAACACAATTGCTATTGCGCCATCCAGTGGACGCAATTGGAACAGCAGTTTATTTTATTGAAAAATTGCATTTTTTAATTTTTTTCAAAATCATCTCGCGGGCCGGATTAAACCCGTTTGCGGGCCTGATCCATTCCCGCGGGCCGGACGTTTGACACCCCTGGCCTACGGCATCACAATAAATCCATTATTTATTTTACACAGATCTGAAGAAAATGTAGTCTATTTCAGAAGAACAGAATAGCATACTCTGAGTTGTCCTTATGTTAGGCCCTGATCTGGCTATATCATATCATATGGCTGTGGGCTACACTAGTTCATTTAGCAGACAAGATTTGGTTAGAGTTCCGTGGCATTATTTTATAGTATGAAGAATACGATTGAACATAGCTGAATAAAATAGAAAGGATATTTTCTCCAAACGATTTGAGGGAGTGCTCACAACCATATGTAGAGTGGTTAACAAAGAAACAGGTACTCCAATATGATTAATTTAGAGTTATTTATGTAACTTTAGTTGTGATACAAATGTTGGGTTATATGTTTTGATTTTTAATACATTTTAAGGCTGCATGATGCGACTTTAATGATGATTTGAAAAAAGTCGCATGAAAGACATGAGCTCTGCTTTGTTTTTTTGCACAGGCTGTACACACTTCATGCGTCTCTCTCATTCACAATTTGACAAGCACTTGATAATGCCTCAAATTCCCGGCTACATCCCCTTTGTGAGACCGTAATGCCCCCTAAAAAAATTATGCCTTTTGCGGCCAGTGGCCATTGTGCCCTTAGGCTGAATATAATAATTATAATTCCCGGCTGCGTGCCGAAGCACCTCTCACTCACATGGCTCTCAGTCACATGATCTGGTCTTTCTCACAGGCTATAAGTGAAGACAGACACATCGGGGAAGCAACAGCGTGCGTCCTTATCCAATTCCGAGGTGCATATTGAAGATATTGGAAGAACTGTCCACATTTACTTTTCGTCAGCCAATAAGATGAGTAGGCCTAACGAACAGCAAAAGCACTAGCCTATGTCAATCTACTATCCACCATAGCACAAAAGTTGATCTATTCTATTCTGTGCTAGAAATAAATACTCCAAACATAGTCTGGGACAGTTGTGGGATGCGATAGATCCCAAATTAATACAACCACTAGCATAAAAAAAAAAACATTTTTTAAGCAATGAGCCTGATGCAACAGATCAGAACGTTTAACTTAAAATGTTGATAAAAATATTAGGCTATTTCTTCACATTATAAGCACAGCGATGCGCACACGGCAGTAGGCTATAAGCGCAAATGTTCCACTAGCAAGAAAATACCATTCTCAAAAGTGAACGCAAATGCGATTATGCATGTAATGCTTTTATAACAAAAAGGTGCATTTTTATGGTGAAAATTATCTTCCCCAAACTTGAATTACACGTGCTGCATATATATGCCAGTTAGACTCTACACCCGGTGTAAAGCGGATTTATGTGCTTCATTTTAAGATGTTATTTGGCCACTTTAGTTGTGATACAAACCTTAAAACATATAGGCCTATGGGCTAGGCTACATAAGGTGTGCGACTACCGATTTGAAAAAGTCGCAAAAAAAGTAATGGCTGTTTCTTGCCTTAAGCTGGGCATCATTCACAAGTGATAATATATAATTCACAAGTGATAGTCTGATGGGTGACAATATTAGCCTATTCTTGATTTAATCTTGTCTTTACATATACTAAATAATATATGTATGAAGTTAGTTTTTATTTAGAATAGACCACTATCATGCACCTGTCTCGAAACAGGGACAGGGGAAAAACATACATGTATTCTATGCAATTAAATAGCGAATGGAGGACGCTTTTCCCACAGTTCATTTTCATGTCAGCCGGGTAGCCTATACTCCTGTTGTAAAGAGAAGCAATGTGCTTAATATTAGGAAAGTTGAGAAATAAATATAGTAGGCCTAGCCTATAAAAAGCTGATGGGATCCTCCTCTTTTTAATAGAGGCCATCACTCTGTTTTCTCACACAATTACATAGCCTATAGAAATGTTGGGCAATATGAGCTCATGGGCTCTCATGAAGTGTTTGATTAGATTTTCGATTACATTTGCATTCATGTGAGAGTGATTAGAGGGACAATAGAGTGCTGAGTACCAGGCAGTTAGCAAGTTTGGTAGGCTACTAATGACCAGCAGCAGCATCAGAGCTTGGAGAAACCTAATTAACGTGACTAAACGGTCATGTGGAATTTGACTGCCTTCATGACTCTTGACCACCGGTGTGGCGGTAATAGGTCACCGTAACAGCCCTCCTCAATACTGTAAGAGCGTCTGCTAAATGACTAAAATCTAACTACAGTAGGTCTTTATGTAAACAAGCCATTTGCCACACATGCCTGCCATCATTCACTTTGAACTGGACTGTGTGTTTACAGGGAGTTGCGACTTTAGTCTAAAGATAATTTAGATCGTATTCGCCAAAAGCCACCTGAATGGATTATTGCAAATATGTCAATACCATGGGAGTCCTTACATTTGTGAACTTTACAGTCCTATTGATCAAACAACCATGAAAAGGTAGGCTCTCTCTCCCTCAGTTATGCACATCAACAACTAATGTTAGCCAGAGCAAGATGAGCTAAAATCTAACGAAGGAACCCTCTCAAACTGTTTCAGCTAGTTGGCCGTCAAAATTGCACTGATACACGATGGGAATTGTAGCCTATTCATCCTTCTGCAACTTGCCTGCAACCAAGCACCCAAACTAACTGGCTAAAGTTGTCTAGCTTGCTACTTCCAGACACAAATGAGAGAACACCTTACTCTGACCATGGTTAGCTAGACTGTTTACATGTTATCTAGAGAGTTCGTGACCAACTATTACTTTTATGGCCTGTGTTTACTGACACCGGTCATATTCAGCCGGTGTTGCGCGTTCCTAAATTAATATAAGTCTTACTCAGACGAGAAATTGTAGTAGATAGCCAGAGTGAATTTGCGAACGCAAGAGATATGCTAACTGGATAAATGTAATTGAAGTTCTTGCTAGCTACTGTAACCAAATTATACCTGCATCTCTAGCTGTGCATAGGCACCAAAAAACGATGAGTGAAAAAGTGAGTCACTCACCCACTCCTCCAATAACATCCTCCTAGCAGCTAGCTAGCTAGCTAGCTCGGCTCCGTATTTTTAGCTTGCTGCATAAATAGATACGCTAGCCTATTTTCCACGTTTTGACTGACTTGTGATCATTGCCCTTACTAGTTTGATTGTATTGTCATTCCCAGCCTTAGTTAAATTAGTCAGTTTTTGTCCAAAATATTGAGTAATGGAAACTAAAACAGTGCATCCCGAATGGAGGCAGCAAACAATGTACCAGTCCAGCTGTGATTTACAACCTGATAGCAATATTTTTTGGACTACCAAGAAATGTATCGGTGAATTATTTTAATCATGCATTGAACTGCATCCATCTATTCTGCCAACAATGTGTTAGTGTTTGTTAAACTACTTTTAAGGTCAGAAAAACAGATTTTCCTTTAACATCTGCTTTCATAGAGATATGGGACAGTACTTTGGTACTGTAGTTCACTCAGTCTTTTTGAGCCCATAAAGCAAAAATCCAGAGAAATTTGGACATGCAAACAATGTAAAAACTTTAGGAACTCCCCACCTCTGTTGATTCTTTACAAATAATCGCCAAGCTATTGGCATGAATCCAATGTCTAAATATCTCCATGTGTACCAAACAAGACAGACAATGATGCAAATTTCAACAAGGTCAATAACAATAGCAAACTTGACATGCCACGCGTGAGACCAATTCGAAATAACGGAAACTGGGTTATTTTCTGTTTAGGCATTTCAAATAAAACACTCAAGAGATAGAATCAACATGACCTTTTAGAACAGGGATCATCAATTAGATTCAGCCAATTGTTTCTTAAGCAGACGGTCAGGAACATAATTACAAATAAATTATAAACAGATAATATTTGACTAAAACATAATCATTTCAAACCTTGCTTACATTTGTGTACAATCACATATATCTCTCTATTATACATTGGAATACTTTGGAAAAGACTTTCAAAATTAAAATCACTTGGAGCTGATTTGGTGTTTTTACAGTCCTATGTCCAACAAATTCTTATTATATTTTGCTCAGAAAACTTGGGGGGGCCATATAAAAATAAATAAATATTTATTTTTTATCACCTCTGGGCCGTCAGTTGTGGAACAGTCTTAGAAATATTTGAAGGCTGTGTTTCTAACTCAATCGAGTAACATTTCAATGCCAGTGTTGTCGTAAACCATTTGATTATCTGTTCTAATTGTCTGTAGTGGGGAATCTATATTGAACAAAAATATAAACGCAACATGCAACAATTTCAACGATTTTACTGAGTTACAGTTCATATAAGGAAATCTGTCCATTTAAATAAATTCATTAGGCCCTAATCTATGGATTTAACGACTGGGCAGGGGCCAATCAGAATTAGTTTTTCCCCACAAAAGGGCTTTATTACAGAGAAATACTCCTCAGTTTCATCAGCTGTCAAGGGTGGCTGCTCGCAGACGATCCTGTAGGTGAAGAAGCCGAATGTGGAGGTCCTGAGCTGGCGTGGTTACACGTGGTCTGCGGTTGTGAGGCCGGTTGGACGTACTGCCAAATTCTTTAAAACGACGTTGGCTTATGGAAGGGAAATGAATACTCCGCCAACAGATCTGGTGAAACATTCCTGCAGTCAGCATTCCATTTGCATGCTCCCTCAAAACCTGCGATATCTGTGGCATTGTGTGGCAAAACTGCACATTTTAGAGTGTCCTTTTATTGTCCCCAGCACAAGGTGCACCTGTCTAATGATCATGCTGTTTATTCATCTTCTTGATATGCCACACCTGTCAGGTGGATGGATTATATTGGCAAAGGATAAATGCTCACTAACAGGGATGTAAACAAATTTGTGCAAAACATTTGAGAGAAATAAGCTTTTTGTGCTTATGGAACATTTCTGGGATCTTTAATTTCAGCACTTTACATGTTGCATTTATATTTATGTTCAGTATAAGTAACTTTAGCAACATTGAATTTGAAAACACCAACAGTTGTTTTCCCAGACCCTGGTTACGCCTGGGTTAATCTTTGTCGAAGTAATCAGTCCTAAATGAAAAGGAATCACAACCAAAAGACCAAACTGCTAAATGACAGCGGCAAATTCATAATGGAGGAAACTTACTTCTCGTCCTGTCAGTATATGCCGGGCCAGCTTGACTTTGGCGAAGTTCCCCTTGCCAATGGTCTTGAGCAGCCGGTAGTTCCCGATGTGTGGCTGCTCCTCCGTCGTGGACGCCACAGAGTTCCGACATCTCGGCAGGCTGTGCCGACTCCCCGACTTGGCCGGCGGGGCTGGGGGCTCCTGGTAGCCCTCCACAGAAGTGTGCTGTAAGAATGTAACGTGTCAGTTTTTTTATTTTATTGAACAGATAGAGGATGAAAGTGCGGAACGATAGAGAGGTTGTGTCAAAGGGGAGTAGGCCTGATTCAAACCTATGGCAACATCAAAGTCTCTTCATCACAGTCACAAAGCTAAACAGCTAGCGATACTATATCTGCTACATAAACCAGGTTTCCATCCAGTAAAGTACGTCAGATAATAAATATCACGACAGGCCTGACGGAAACAGCAAATTTACTGTAAACTTTCCAAATGTCGACAAAACAAATAAGTTAGACAAGGTGGGATCTTTTTGTGCCGGTAAAATTAATTATGCGAGAAATGGCAGTGGAAACGCTTTTAATGCGCAAATATTGATTATAGTAACCATAAAATTAAAGTAAACTTGAAGTCATGTGATATGTTGTGTGGTTCTCCCACTACAACTCGGGAAAGCATGCAGTTTATTAGGCTACTGATGAAATAAGTTATGATGAACTTCACAGGGTGGTGAAATTGAACAGTGAAGAGCTTCAGGCTCCTTTCCAATAAATATTGTGGGTCTTATTCTGGTGACAGGATGATCGATGCTTGGCTTCCGTTTGACAAATACAAATAATCTTGCTCTTTTGGCACATTCACTATAGCCTATAACGCAACATTTTAGTGACAAAACCATCAGTAGAGTTGAAAATGTTATTTTTATGTGAACTACGTCATCACGCACAGCCTTTAATCCGCAACAAGTCAATTTGATGGAAACATCTCTGGTGGGAAAATACACATTGTTTTTATGCAGATTTTAGAGCATTCGCATAAAAATATGTCGCCAATTGCATGGAAACCTATCTAGAGACTTAAAATGTATCACATTGAAAGTAATGATGTTCTTTTCTACACAGATCAGTGACGATCTTCCCTGAACTTCCCAATATCTCCGATGCATTTCAATCCACTTCAAACCATACTGAATTTTAAGACTGTCATAACCCCAAATAAAAAAGTAAACACTGGCTGTTGATTCTAACACCTTTTTCACAGGGTGAGGTCGCAATAATTTGGGCCCAAAAATGTGAGTTACTGGAGCTCAACTTGTTGACCTCGTATCTTACCTGGATATGTGATCTGACTGTTTACTTTGAAACCCTGTCAGCTGTACCCATGGCACGCGTAGCAAGAATTTAGGTGTCAGCGTCTACTTCCGAGGTGGCCCATGTGTGACGCCTTAACCTCCTTGACAATATCGGACAAATAACTTTTTAGCAACCACAGGAATTAGTGACCCATGTGTTTGTTAGTGACACATTGATAGTAGTTCATAGACATTAATACATCAATGTAGTAGGTAGGCCAACATACAGTACTATCCAGTGTGTATACTACACATCTCCTTCGTTTCCAAAAGTCCACATTTCTTCCCACCACCATCTTCCCAATAGCAAGTACATGGAGTTTCTAGATGTTTCTTTCCCCCGATAAAGACATTGCTACTGGGCACAAACCTCTCAACACACAGTTCCTATTACAGATGAATTCAGATTGTGTGACTCTGGTCTTCACATTATGATGGACTGATGCCACCGTAATGTGAAGCCTTTTTCAGCTTGATTGAATGTCACTGTACTGTATACATAAGCCGTGGGATTGTAGTATACTGAAATACTGCACGATCAAATTATGAAATAGTAATATGATTAACTACACAATATTATGCCAATGGCTTCATGATAATGTAACAGGGAAGGAGTGTCAGGGATTAGCCCTGTAACAATTGTTAAAGTACATTTAAGCTGCCGAGAAGCGCAGATATTTGTAATGACCATACTTCTCCTTGCACCACATTGAATTCACATTCATCCGCTCTAGTTCTAGCACTTTGGTAGTACTGCCATTCACCTTATTTTAGTTGTAGTTTGGTTGAAGTCGGAACAAAATCAGCTCCTGATTGCAATTAAGTTTTACAGAGTCAGACATATTCTCCATATCATTTCAACCCTAGAAGCCCAGACCTACCATCTAAAACAGACGTTAGTTAGCGTGATTAGCTACATTTCTTGTTAACAACTCTAAGGACACAGATGTCCAAGTGAAAAAAGATGTTGTGGCAAACAGCTGTACAATAAAACACCAATTCACCTAGACGTTCCTGTACCCAGGCTGCCAATGCTGGGGTGCATTCAAAACGATTTGCTATGGAAAACATTTTACAAGCGAAAAGTTCAGTTAGGTCCCTACCCGTTACGCCCATTTGCTTTTGTCTCTCACTGGAGTAATGTATCACTGGTGACTGTGTGAGTGTTTGTCCCAATGTAATTGGCGCAGGAAAACCTTGCCTAAAAGATAGGGCAGCACTGTCGTACTTGGGGACACAAGGAAGTAAATTATGGTAATGATAGAATAAACAAGATGACCCATGACCCGCCATTGTAAACACTAACTGAATGTAATATACAGTGCATTTGGAAAGTATTCAGACCCCTTGACTTTTTCCACATTTTGTTACGTTACAGCCTTATTCTTAAATTGATTAAATAAATGTTCCTCAATCTACACACAATACCCCATAATGGCAAAGTGAAAACAGGGTTCTATACATTTTTGCAAATGTATTAAAAATAAAAAACAGAAATACCTTATTTACATAAGTATTCAGACCCTTTGCTATGAGACTCAAAATTGAGCTCCAGTGCATCCTGTTTCCATTGATCATCCTTGAGATGTTTCTACAACTTGATTGGAGTCCACCTGTAGTAAATTCAGTTGATTGGACATGATTTGGAAAGGCACACACTGGTCTATATAAAGGTCCCACAGTTGACAGTGCATGTCAGAGCAAAATCCAAGCTATGAGGTTGAAGGAATTGTCCGTAGGGCTCCGAGACAGGATGTGTCAAGGCACATATCTGGGGAAGGGCACCAAAACATTTCTGCAGCATTGAGGTTCCCCAAGAACAGTGGCCTCCATCATTCTTAAATGGAAGACATTTGGAACCAACAAGACTCTTCCTAGAGCTGGCCGCCCGGCCAAACTGAGCAATAGGGGGAGAAGGTCCTTGGTCAGGGAGGTGAACATGAACCCGATGGTCACTCTGATAGAGCTCCAGAGTTCCTCTGTGGAGATGGGGGAACCTTCCAGAAGGACAACCATCTCTGCAGCACTCCACCAATTAGGCCTTTATGTTAGAGTGGCCAGACAGAGCCACTCCTCAGTAAAAGGCACATGACAGCCCACTTGGACTTTGCCAAAAGGCACCTAAAGGACTCTGACCATGAGAAACAAGATTCTCTGGTCTGATGAAACCAAGATTGAACTCTTTGGCCTGAATGCCAAGCATCACGTCTGGAGGAAACCTGGCACCATCCCTACGGTGAAGCATGGTGGTGGCAGCATCATGCTGTGGGGATGTTTTTCAGCGGCAGGAACTGGGAGACTAGTCAGGATCGAGGGAAAGATGAACGGAGCAAAGTACAGAAAGATCCTTGATGAAAACCTGCTCCAGAGCGCTCAGGACCTCAGACTGGGGTGAAGGTTCACCTTCCAACAGGACAATGACCCTAAGCACACAGCCAAGACAACACAGGAGTGGCTTCGGAACAAGTCTCTGAATGTCCTTGAGTGGCCCAGCCAGAGCCCAGACTTGAACTTGATCGAACATCTTTGGAGAGACCTGAAAATAGCTGTGCAGCGACGCTCCCCATCCAACCTGACAGCGCTTGAGAGGATCTGCAGAGAAGAATGGGAGAAACTCCCCAAATACAGGTGTGCGAAGCTTGTAGCGTCATACCAAAGAAGACGAGGCTGTAATCGCTGCCAAAGGTGCTTCAACAAAGTACTGAGTAAAGGGTGTCTGAATACTTATGTAAATGTGATTTCCCTTTTTTAAATACGTGCAAACATTTCTAAAAACCTGTTTTTTCTTTGTCATTATGGGGTATTGTGTGTAGATTGATGAGGGGGATACTGTCCGAACGCACTATCTGGAGAGGAGAAAAATGGCTGTGGCCTTGGGCCAAACGCAGGAGTTGCTGTTAGCTATTAACCGTTTGCCTCGACGCGGTTCGTTACGGCAGATGGGAAAGGGACGGTGGTGGGCAGAGCTCACAGATCATTTAGCGACTGCCGACTGAATGGAGGGTCATAAAATCAGATTTGTGGGGTGTTGTCCAGGAGTGTCTACTTCAGAAGGGGAGTGATGAATTGCATATAATAGGTAATTCCTTGAAAACATACAAACAGGTGGGGCTGCACAACTAACAGAGACAGCAGCATAGAGAGATGGAGCGCTGTCATTGTTTTTTTTATCCATCCTTTGGCAGGAGCCTTGTGCAGTTGTGGGCTAATTTGTGAGCAATATCAACACACTACTAGTCACCTCCATATGTGGGCTACCATTTACAATCAACCAAGAAAAAAATATGATAAACAAAGAGGGATAGATGAGGGACAGCCCTTCAATAAAAATGGAAAGCATATCATTATACAAACAGACTGATAAATAGTCAACAAAATAGGTAAAGTTGGAAAATGCTTAACACTGTGGCAAACTACTATAATCAACAATATTATCATAATGATAGTATTATACTGTATACTGCTATTATAATAACCGACCAGAACGTTGAGGTTTCACAGACCAAACTTCCTCTCGTTTCATTACAGTATTATTATTACTCCTTTACTTAGTCTAATTAATCGCAGATGTTTGATGGATGGTTTTTCAAATCAGCCCATTACACGGCACCAGTGCCCGTTGTTGCTTTTTTCCCATCCAGATAGTTCATGTTGGCTACCTTCTGAATGGGGGTTAGGGGCATTTTTGGTGTTTGCCCTTGCTTTTAGCCGTTCGCCACTTATTTCTGCTCAACTTGCTCGTTCACGCTCGCATGGCTCGCTAAGCCCTAGCAACGAAGCATCGTGTTTTGTAACACACATTTTTCTGAATTCTCCTTCCTCGTCTGCCACTCAACGGTCTGATCACTAAAGGCAAAATGAAGCGCTCAGGTCCTGCTACCTTCACTCCTGAGCCTGTATTCATAAAGCATCTAAGAGTAGGAATGCTGATCTAGGATCAGGTCCCACCGGCTCTTATAATCTTATCCATTATCTTCTAGAAGGCAAAACTGATCCTATATCAGCACTCCTAATCTGAGACACTTTATGGATATTGTCCCTGATCTAGGATCAGTTTGGTCTTTTATATCAAAATGAATAAGAGGGGGGACCTGATCCTATATGAGAATTCCTACTATCTACTCTCAGCTACCTAACTGTACCTGTCCTAGTAAACTGCAGGGCTTCCTGACAAGTGGCATGTTGTGTAAAGAAGCTGCCTTAAATTCGACTATTAAATTATTCAATCATTCAAAAGGCCTAAAAAAACAAGTTGGCCAAGATTAAACATGCCTTTGATTTATCATTATATTGCCTGCACTGATAATAATCAACATAAAACTACATTTGAACAGAGGATGCATAAAACATTTATTTGCTCTAGCTCTGATGCAGGTCAACACTTGGGTATTCTCAGTCAACAAAATGGCTTTGAAAAGAAAGCAAAGAAGACTGCAATTGAAAGTGAAAGTTGAAAAGATATCTTTACCTCCAGCTCACTATCAGATGGGAGAGTATATCCAAGCACTGGCATCAGCAGTAATATTGTCACATTGTCAATAAACTGCTCAGTCATTGGAAGCTATCGGGCACATGTCACCACTTGTAAAACAGTGTATATATAAATAAATAAGATGTTTTATTGTCACAGACACTGGATAGGTGCAGTGAAGTGTGTTGTTTTACAGGGTCAGCCATAGTAGTACGGCACCATTGGAGTAAATTCGGTTTAAGTGCCTTGCTCAAGGGCACAGAGATTTTTAACCTTGTCGGCTCGGGTATTTGAGCCAGCGACATTTCGTTTACTGGCCCAATGCTCTAACCACTAGGATACCTGCCGCCCCCTTCTACTCAGAGTACCCTTGTACTCAGTGTGACATAGCCTACTCACAGTCTCACACTGTACTAATTTATTTCCTGAACTGAGGTTGACCCGAGTCTATTACTGCAGTAAACAGAGGGAGGTGTGTGTGTGTGAGAGAGAAAGACAAGTATTGACAGTGTCAGGTCTGAATGAATGAAACAACGGCAAGGACTCACTCCAGCTGTGGACTCACTTCCCTTTCAATGCCAGGGTTTGTCTCGCACAAAACACGACAGAGGGCTAGAGCACTGAGGAATTACCTCATAAAATCAACATTTTACATTTATGTCATTTAGCAGACGCTCTTATCCAGAGCGACTTACAACATCCACCTAGCGCAGAGGCTCGTCTAACGGGAACAGACTGAAGGTCATTGCGAGGGCAAGAGAAGTTTATTTAAGCTACTGAGGAAGCTTTGTCAAGTCCATTGACTTTGGCGTTGCTTTTTATTCGTTTCCACCTCTTGGGGATTTCAGAATCAAAGTTTTGAAAAATGATTGTCCAGTGTGGAAAAGTGATTCAAACAAATGTATCTGAAAAGGGACTACTTCAAGAACAACTGTGGGAACTAATATGGTTTGACCTTCATGACTTTCTGTGAAACGCTCATTTAAAACTTCAAACAGCATATCTATAGATACTGTACATCTATTGACCTCTGAACTCAAGAGGACATTTTGAGAAGGAATATGGTCTTGTTGAACAATATCAAAACCACACAAGGGTTGCATATCAGCTTATTACCTGTGCTCATTTTGACAGTGACGTTAAGGTTAAGCTTCACAAAGTAGGAAACTGTAGCCCTGCAAGGACATGAGGGAATTCATTTGCCAATTCCTCCCGAGCTTTGAAAGCAGACACCTTCCCTTACCATCTTCATGTCACCTAGAGCGCAGATGTCTGTAGGGGAAACTCCTTCCCATAACTCCATTATGTAATTTCACCAACATTATCTTCTCCCTTGCCTTGGCCCTGAGGGAAGCGTTGATCAAATGAATCCAGTCAACTGCTCCAGCTCAAACCTCAAACGTGGTCAATTTTGAGGACGTAATGCAGGCATGCCACAATGGCATCCGGCTTCAAGGTTCCATTGATAAGCTGTCCGACCATGCAGAATGACAGAAAACTGGGATACACATTATCTGGGACCACTGTTGTTGCCACCCGTATCTGGGCATTCGTTATGAACCTCTTGTTTTGTTTCTCTCACAGATCAGACAGATGGTTGAAGTCGGAAGTTTACATACACTTACGTTGGAGTCATTAAAACTAGTTTTTTCAACCAATCCACAGATTTTTTGTTAACAAACTACAGTTTTGGAAAGTCGGTTAGGACATCTACTTTGTGCATGACACAAGTCATTTTTCCAACAATTGTTTACAGACAGATTATTTCACTTATAATTCACTATATCACAATTCCAGTGGGTTAGAAGTTTACATACACTAAGTTGACTGTGCCTTTAAACAGCTTGGACAATTCCAGAAAATTATGTCATGGCTTTAGAAGCTTCTGATAGGCTAATAGACATAATTTGAGTCAATTGGAGGTGTACCTGTGGATGTATTTCAAGGCCTACCTTCAAACTCAGTGCCTCTATGCTTGACATTATGGGGAAATCAAAAGAAATCAGCCAAGACCTCAGAAACAAAATTGTAGAACTCCACAAGTCTGGTTCATCCTTGGGAGCAATTTACAAACGCCAGAAGGTACCACGTTCATCTGTACAAACAATAGTATGCAAGTATAAACACCATGGGACCACGCAGCCGTGAGACCGCTTAGGAAGGAGACGCGTTCTGTCTCCTAGAGATTAACATACTTTGGTGCGAAATGTGCAAATCAATCCCAGAACAACAGCAAAGGACCTTGTGAAGATGCTGGAGGAAACAGGTACAAAAGTATCTATATCCACAGTAAAACGAGTCCTATATCGACATAACCTGAAAGACTGCTCAGCAAGGAAGAAGCCACTGCTCCAAAACCACCATTCACAAAAGCCAGACTACGGTTTGCAACTGCACATGGGGACAAAGATCGTACTTTTTGGAGAAATGTCCTCTGGTCTGATGAAACAAAAATAGAACTGTTTGGCCATAATGACCATCGTTATGTTTGGAGGAAAAAGGGGGCCGCTTGCAAGCCGAAGAACACCATCCCAACCGTGAAGCACGGGGGTGGCAGCATCATGCTGTGGGGGTGCTTTGCTACAGGAGGGACTGGTGCACTTCACAAAATAGATGGCATCATGAGGAAGGAAAATTATGTGGATATATTGAAGCAACATCTCAAGACATCAGTCAGGAAGTTAAAGCTTGGTCGCAAATGGGTCTTCCAAATGGACAATGACCCCAAGCATACTTCCAAAGTTGTGGCAAAATGGCTTAAGGACAACAAAGTCAAGGTATTGGAGTGGCCATCACAAAGCCCTGACCTCAATCCTATAGAAAATGTGTGGGCAGAACTGAAAAAGCGTGTGCGAGCAAGGAGGCCTACAAACATGACTCAGTTACACCAGCTCTGTCAGGAGGAATGGGCCAAAATTCACCCAACTTATTGTGGGAAGCTTGTGGAAGGCTACCCGAAACGTTTGACCCAAGTTAAACAATTTAAAAGGCAATGCTACCAAATACTAATTGAGTGTATGTAAACTTCTGACCCACTGGGAATGTGATGAAAGAAATAAAAGCTGAAAGAAATCACTCTCTACTATTATTCTGACATTTCACATTCTTAAAATAAAAGTGGTGATGCTAACTGAATTTTTACTAGGATTAAATGTCAGGAATTGTGAAAAACTGAGTTTAAATGTATTTGGCTAAGCTATATTTAAACTTCAGACTTCAACTGTAGCTACCGACTTGTCTGGTTCGTGGTCACAGAGACTTTCCAAAAGCTAGAGTTGCATGTGGGCTGTATCATCTGCTGCACTTAGGGTCATCTTTTTCTGGTCTTCATTTTGGTATTATCATATCAATTAGTTTAAGATGCAAATGCAACATTGACAATGGGAGTCACATGCATTGAGCTGTGAAGC
Source organism: Coregonus clupeaformis (assembly GCF_020615455.1). Classification (NCBI taxonomy): domain Eukaryota; kingdom Metazoa; phylum Chordata; class Actinopteri; order Salmoniformes; family Salmonidae; genus Coregonus; species Coregonus clupeaformis. The sequence goes on along the minus strand of NC_059211.1, from coordinate 51,489,141 downwards.
AATTAGCTTTACGACTTATGCTAATTTCCTCCTAATTAACATAAGCGTACCAGAATCTGAGCTTTATTAACTGCTGAAGTAGATAAACTTGACAATATTCTTTACGTTTCCATCCAACTGAGCCTCCAGTGGCTGCTAGTAAGTGTATGCAACACTTGTGCTTATGCAGCGCCAAAGATTATCTGTGTCGACCATTGCAGGTCCCTTGCGGGCACTAGCTATAAACGTTGCCATATGTGCCACAGGTTTGCAAGGTGACTCTGCTACGCATCAAATGTGATCTAAATGGAACAGGGCCAGGAGTGGGTGCATACTGTCAATCGTAAACACATTTACAGGACACCAATGGGACCGTTCCTTTTCTTGCTTCACCCTTACGGGTCAGGGCTATGGACTGATGTGTAATTTATGAAAAATGAAATGCATTAGTTACATTTCAAGAAATGTCTGCAGTTTATGATTCATTCCAAGAGGACTATTCTGTGTAAGTTAAGCTGACCAAGGGTAATTTCATTTGAAAGGAGCTGTAGAAAGTTAGCCATACTCTGAGGCCCACTGAGAGCCATGTTCTCTTCACAAAGGGGTTATGAGTCAATATTTTTTACCAAACGGTTAAAAAGAGATTTGTTCTATGAGAAACATTTTTCACTGTAGGCCTACATTTCATCATTGCACCCAGTCTCAAAGAGATTGCTATAACGCTAATAATCAGTTCCTGGGAAGCAGAAGATGCTAGTAAAAGTACGCAACTGCAGTTCTCTGCAACGTTGAGGGCAATGCAAAAAAATTACAGCAATCTGATACAAAGCAGTCCACTTAATTCAAATTAACAGCAAGCTATAGGCCTAGGCAGCAAACAATTGAGTAATGCCATAAGCGTGCATTTTCGCGTTAATTATTGCGCTTGTGGGGCGACAGGTAGCCTAGCGGGTAGGAGCATTGGGCCAGTAACCGAAAGGTTGCTGGATCGAATCCCTGAGCTGACAAGGTCAAAATATGTCATTCTGCCCCTGAGCAGGGCAGTTAACCCACTGTTCCCCGGGCGACGATGACGTGGATGTCGATTAAGGCAGCCCCCGCACCTCTCAGATTCAGAGGGGTTGGGTTAAATGCGGAAGACACATTTCAGTTGAATGCATTCAGTTGTACAACTGACTAGGTATCCCCCTTTCACCGGCCAACTAGAGAAGGAATTATTTAGGGGGGTTGAAGTGACGTTTAGAGGTTGGTAAGATTTGTTAACATCAGACCAAACCCAGGGAAAGAACTTCATTCAGATAGCCAGTCAATGTAAAGACTCTTGACAAACCCTACCCTTAACAATAAACATGAGAATACCTGTTCATGGTTTTGTTATTTTCATGCTATCCAGATGACCGCAGTGAAAGTCACTGAGGAGTCTCTTCTCTGTCTGCCAACGGTAGATTCAGTTTCCATTCCTGGAAAGCAGGTAGGCACACCAGATGCTCTATCTATGGTGCTTTTTATGAACAGCGATGACACCACTAAAATTCCAGCGTTTATGTGACAATGAGCGCACTGCCTGGACACAGCATTCCAGAGAGGTACATTAGCCCACCCCTCCGTCCGCCTCTTAGAAAGCCTCACTCCTTTCTCAGACCCCTTGACGATTGTTATGCAATTGTTGAAAGGCCAAGCAGTAATATGGTAACCTTCAGTGAACACCGCTCTCTTTCAATCTCACTTTTTTTTTACAGGGCTAGTTACTGGTTCCTTACACCCAGAGGGCCGTTAGTTAGTAGCAGTGCATTGCCTGCGGCAACAATGGGCGGTCTGACATCAGCAGAGGCAAGATAGTCATCCTAAAACCACACAACATGGAGGTTTTCTTTATGCCAATCTGATGGAAAGGGCAACCCCCCTCCCCCCAGAGGTTAATGTTCTTCTGATTTATTATCATAATTTGCGTAGCAGACCAAAGGTTTCATTTATGCACAGGAAGCAACTTTACACATCCCATACAGCGATACAAAATTATGAGCCCTTGCACTTGAAAAAAACACATTTGTCAATTCTTAGCAACACGGTCCTGCTTTTGATAAATATTTGATGAGGTTATTTCCATCTCAATATATACATTTTAATATGTGGAGAGAGGAAGATATTTGGCGAATGCAGGGCACACAAGTGGCGAACGTAGGGCACACAAGTTTATGCATTACATTGATTCAATGTGGGGGGTGGGTATTGAAGCCAGCCAAGATACATTGACCTGGCCCAGACAAGTTGCAGTGGTCAGATATTCATCGACACAGGTCCAAAATACTTTTCACCTGCATTTAATCACATTACTCTAATACAAGCTCTCCTAGAAGATTTAACACAAACTAAAAGCAAATGCCCCCCAACTTATTCCAAGCAGTCTTGAATACAGTTATCATTTCCTTTAGGAATTCACAATGTTTCACTACATAGAACAGTGCCCTGATTCTTTAGACCGCAATATCAAGATACTAATCATTAGCCTACTATTACGCTGAACATTCAAAGACAGTGATTTGCAATTTATTTTTTCGGTATTACACAATGTCAAGTAATAGGGCACTTAACTGGATTGTAATGGAAATCGGCCCTGCTACTGCAGTTAAGAGGAAAGAGGACCCAGTTCTGTCAACTTGCATGTCTTCAAAACCCATTATCTTTCAGTGCAGTATTTTACAGAAAGTTGACAAACAACTCGTTCTGGAATCAGAAATGAAGTAAAGCACTTCTTTCCCCTTTTCAATTGGCTTTTCCCCAGACTTAAGCTGGTCATTTCAAACATAACACAGAACTGAACCGTGATATCTGTCAAGAGTAACTACGCTTTTGATGCCTGCCTTTTCAACGTTAGCTGACCTCAATGTAGGAAACGCTTTGAAATGAATGTGTATTTCAAGGATTAAATTCTTACCTGCTTTAGTCCCAATAAATTCATATGGAATGATAGCAACACAAACAACAAAGCTGTGTAGAAGAATGCACAGTTCTACTGTAGCCTACTGACTTCAAAATATATCATTCCGACAGCATGGATCAATACCTCACAGAGAAAGGGCAGTAGCACTTTCCTTTTCCATTTGGCATGCCATGCTTAAATGTATTAACTTATTTCATTAGTCAGCCATTAAATCTAGCTTGTATTGAGGCAATAAGCAGACTAGAGACAGACAATATAATAATAGAAGTGATGTATAGCTTCACAAAAAAAAAAAATGTACAGTCATGTGGCACTCATGGAATGGAATGTCATTCATTCAATGAGCAGTGCATAGATCACAACAATCAAGTATTCGGCCTATTTGCTTGTGAAAATGTCAAGGGGTGCATTTGCTACATACATTTTTTGGATGGCCCACTGATTGTTGACTGTAGATATTTTGTATCCAAATTAATACCAAAAACAGCAGTCCGCAGATATTGCTGACCCAGTTCTAGGTGGACCTCTACCAGTTGTAGGCCTATTCATCGAATTTGAACCACACCACACCAATTGATTTGACAACCACCGTGTCATGTGACATTCCAAAAGAATGACAGAAAGGTTCTGAAAGTTCAGAAAATCTCCACAATACCTTCATTCACACAAGCCAGTCTACTGTCTAGAAGGCCTAAAAGGAAAGATTCACCCATTTTGAATGTTACTGTTTTTGTGCATCTCTGAGTGAAGTTCATTCTGAGCTATTCGCTGTTCAAGCAGGCAGAAATACAGCTGGTATGACGAGTTTTGCTTCATATGATATATTGGACCATTGGCTTTCATACTTTTCTAATTCTCTGCACTGCCTTTCAAATGAATAGAAGCTGCGCTTGCAAAGCCGCGTTGGTTGGGAATTTTGGGGAGGTGCGCATTCAAGCTGTGCGTTCCCCGCAGGCGGTTTTCTCAGAGCCGCGAAGCTATGTCACAATGCGACACCGGACTATCGTGTCTCTGCATCTGTGGACTCTGAATTACACTTTACACGTTGTCCCAACAGTCATTCATAAACATGCACAATCGCAAACACCTTTCTCATTCACAGTTCAAAAACTTGACTGGCTTCATTATTAAAATCCAACTGAAAGCGTTTTAGCAACATAAAATCTTGTAGACCATCTGCTCATATTTTACATTTTCTGACAAGCGAGCACTTAGTCATTTTCACACATTTATAGAATGTTTGGGAATGGCGTAGATTAATGCATTTGTGAAAATTCGATAGCAATATAGAGTAGGAACCAAAGCAGCCGTGCTTTTGGACAATTAATAAACACAGACCGTAGTCTACACAGACTACTTCATAGCCAATCATAGCTTCAGTAGGCCTATATGTGGTCCTCTTACTCACTGCAAGGTAGTGGGTTCGATCCCTCTTGTAAGTGCTTATAAAAGCGCTCATGCATATTATTATTATTATTATATGCAAACAAGCCATTTGCCACACAGGCCTGCCATCATTCACTTTGAACTGGACTGTGTGTTTACAGGCAGTAGCAACAGCGGAACTTTAGATCATTAAAAAGCATTCGCCAAAAGCCACAAAATACACCTGAATGGATTTCTCCAAATATATAAATACAACGAGAGTCCTCTTACATTTGGGAACTTTACAGCCCTATTGATCAAGCAACCATGAAAAGGTAGGCTCTCTCTCCCTCAGTTTCATATGTATATGGTCCTCTGTAGCTCAATTGGTAGAGCATTGCGCTTGTAACGCCAGGGTAGTGGGTTCGATCCCCGGGACCACCCATACGTAAAAATGTATGCACACATGACTGTAAGTCGCTTTGGATAAAAGCGTCTGCTAAATGGCATATTATTATATTATTATATCAACAACAAGATCAACAACTAATGTTAGCCAGAGAGAGATTAGCTAAGTGAGGGAACAGTAGATAAGCCCTCTCAAACTTTTCAGCTTGTAGTTGGCTGTCAAAATTGCACTGATAAACAAAGGCGAATTGTAACCTGCTTGCCCTTCGGCAGCTTGCCTGAGAGGCAGCAGGTAGCCTAGCGGTTAAGAGATTTGGGCCAGTATCTGAAACATTGCTGGTTCGAATCCCCGAGACGACTAGGTGAAAAATCTGTCGATGTGCCCTTGAGCAAGGCACTTAACCTTAATTACTCCTGTAAGTCGCTCTGGATAAGAGCGTCATTTAAATTACTTAAATGTAAATGCATGCTTGTCCCAACCAATCATTTATATTCACACTAGATTACTGACAGGGGGCGCTGTGTTGATGCCAGTGCCTCCATCTTGGCACTCCCCCACCATTGTAAAAAAATATTTAGGAAGCTATAGAAATGCATTTATAAATGTCTACATTGCCACATTCATTATATTACAGACACCTTAATGCATATGTTTAAATTATGTGAGCTAAACATGGAAAAATGAAAATCGAAAGAAAAAAAACATTCATTAAAGTACTTTTTAGAGATTACTAATGTTACTGTCCACACAAAAAACTTAAATATATGTAATTTCGCCTTAAAAAACATTTAATTGAAATACTGTAGAATTCCATTCATTCCTATGGAGGACTGCGCCTACTGGGGAGTGTCAATATGGCCGACCGGTTGCTTCAAAGCCTGTCAATGGCCAATACATAGCATCAGCAATCCAGGGTTTATGTACATCATTGGTCCGAACCTACGTTTTGACAACTGAATGGGAACTTGTCTGCCTGTCTGCCCATTTGATCGATGCCAAATACATTTCATTGACAACTAAGATATATGCCAACTGTGGATAACAGTCGTTCAAGTTCCGACCTGAATCTCTAGCTGTAGCTAGGGTGGAGAGTCGGCCACTCAACCACTCCTCCAATGACATCCTCCCAGCTGTTAACGTTATGCTCCATGTTTTTAGCTTGCAAAATAAATGGCTACATGAATAGATAAACTAGCTAGCCTATTAGCCACGTTATGACGACTTGTGTTCATTTCCCTTGCTATTTTGATTGTATTGACATTCCCAGCCTTCGTTGTCCAAAATATTGAGCAATTGAAACAGTTCACTCCGAATGGCTGGAGGAAGCAAACAATGTACCAGGCCAGCTGTAATTTACAACATCATAGCAACATTTGTTGGACTAACGAGAAATGTATTGGTGAATTACATTAATCATGCATTGAACTGCATCCATCTATTCTACCAACAATGCCTTACTCTACGTCTGTCATGGAATTTTGATTTGTTTCATATCTGCAAAGTAGTTAACATGCTGTCAGTTCCACTTTAAATGAGAAATCTGCATTTCAAACAATAACAAAGCGTGCACCAGGGCACTGTTTTGGTACACATCTGAGGGGATAGAGCTGGGGAAATCACATAGACAGAGCTATGTGGATGCCTGACCCTCCATGAGATCAAAATAATAGTTCCATGTTTGGATAGTGTTTAACAATTACATTGTTTACAAACAGGAGTAAACAAGGTTATATTTGGGGTTAAGACAGTTGAACTAAAATCATGAGGCATTTATGAGTTATAATCTTAAAGAATGAATGGGTAGGTAACAACACATCTGCCACACTGATCCTCAACACGGGGGCCCCTCAGGGGTGCGTGCTCAGTCCCCTCCTGTACTCTCTGTTCACCCATGACTGCATGGCCAGGCACGACTCCAACACCATCATTAAGTTTGCCGACGACACAACAGTGGTAGGCCTGATCACCGACAACGATGAGACAGCCTATAGGGAGGAGGTCAGAGATCTGGCCGTGTGGTGCCAGGACAACAACCTCTCCCTCAACGTGACCAAGACAAAGGAGATGATTGTGGACTACAGGAAAAAAAAGAGGACTGAGCATGCCCCCCATTCTCATCGACGGGGCTGTAGTGGAACAGGTTGAGAGCTTCAAGTTCCTTGGTGTCCACATCACCAACGAACTATCATGGTCCAAACACACCAAGACAGTCGTGAAGAGGGCACGACAAAGCCTATTCCCCCTCAGGAGACTAAAAAGATTTGGCATGGGTCCTCAGATCCTCAAAAAATTCTACAGCTGCACCATCGAGAGCATCCTGACTGGTTGCATCACCGCCTGGTATGGCAACTGCTTGGCCTCTGACCGCAAGGCACTACAGAGGGTAGTGCGTACGGCCCAGTACATCACTGGGGCCGATCTTCCTGCCATCCAGGACCTCTATACCAGGCGGTGTCAGAGGAAGGCCCTCAAAATTGTCAAAGACTCCAGTCACCCTAGTCATAGACTGTTCTCTCTGCTACCGCACGGCAAGCGGTACCGGAGTGCCAAGTCTAGGTCCAAAAGACTTCTCAACAGCTTCTACCCCCAAGCCATAAGACTCCTGAACAGCTAATCATGGCTACCCGGACTATTTGCACTGCCCCCCCACCCCATACTTTTTACGCTGCTGCTACTCTGTTAAGTATTTATGCATAGTCACTTTAACTCTACCCACATGTACATATTACCTCAACTACCTCAACTAGCCGGTGCCCCCGCACATTGACTATGCAACGGTACCCCCCCTGTATATATAGCCTCCCTACTGTCACTTTATTCTATTGTATATATAGCCTCCCTACTGTCACTTTATTTTTACTTCTGCTCTTTTTTTCTCAACACTTTTTTGTTGTTGTTTTATTCTTACTTTTTTGTTTAAAATAAATGCACTGTTGGTTAAGGGCTGTAAGTAAGCATTTCACTGTAATGTCTGCACCTGTTGTATTCGGCGCATGTGACCAATAAAATTTGATTTGATTTGATTTGATTTGATATCATTAATTAAAAATTCAAAAATTTGATGTAACAACTAGGACTACCTGTAACAACTACCTTGAAGCCATGGTCATTTTCTTCACCAGAGCAAAATGCATCATTCACAATTTGTCATCAGCGACCGTACGACAGACGATAATCATTCAAGGCACTTGGAGACGGCCTGCTGCGATGGATTTCTTCCCGCACTTAGGCAGGCCTACCATGATCTCAAAGTGGAGTCACAGCTTTTGAACTCTGCATGCCATCATCGATAAGCGGACATGGTCTAGATCTAATGTTGCAGTAGGCTAACAATAGCAATAGTCCTCTGCTGTGGCACATTTTAACAGCGGCCTCCTCCAGAAATTCAAATACCGTGTAACTGTGGCTGTTATATTCAGCGAGGACCGACAGACACATAAGGCAACATTGTATCTGATTTGTAGGCTACGGTTTCCATAAATAGATAGCCGAAAGCATCAGAGTACATCCTTTAGAACGCAGTCTTCCACGCAGACATGGCCCAATTCTAGTGACTACACATACTAATATTTATGTGTAGGCTATGATAGTCTACAATGCCATGCGTCAAATTCGATCCGACGAACGATTTCAAATGAGCTAACGTTATAAAATGACAATGGCAGAGTATGGGTAGCTAAATCCCCATTGCCCCAGTAGGATATGCCGCTAGCTTGCTGACCGATAGACCAGCCCAATTTTAGCGTTATTATCATTCACACGCATCACCACACAAGCTTAGCAAAAAATAATAATATCTTCCTTAGAAAAATATAAGCCATAGGGAAGAATGAACATTGGCTACTTACATTCTCTGTATCACGCTCATTCACAGTAGGCAATGGCGTTCTGGTCGACATTTTGTGTTCACAGGCCGCTAAGCACCGAGCTTGGCAGCCGCCGAGAACAGTGCGACGAGAGAAAATATTAATTTGACCTTTTTACACCACCGGCATTTCCAACCTGACCATCCAAACCGCAGTATTCCAAACTACAGCATATCTACCTCAAGGCCCGCTTGGAGCCAGCGCAGGGCTATCTATGCTGATAGATGCGCCCCCGGGTACGAGGCAAGCGAGTGTAGCGAACGGATAGGAGTTTGTATGAAGCAGAGAATCCAGCATTGATCCACCCTGATAGATACACTAGGAAAACGAACGCGAGATGGGGGAGTAGTAGTAGTAAAAGGAACACCCTACACAGGAGCGACCTTAGTTCTCCCTCCCAAAAGGCTAGGATTCATACAGGATAGCCTACGCGGGTACCACCAGTGTTCATGGAATATCTTTTATAGAATGCATGCAAGCAAAAAAAGTATATTCCTTCGCAACGCTATAAGAGGAAAGAACATGACACTAGCAACGCCAGGTGGCGAGAGAGGGATCACGCAACCTAGGTCAAAAGGTACGGATTTTTTTCATGATTTTTTTTTAGATGATGATGACGTCTTTGTGGTAGCAGTAGGAAGTTCTTCATTGTTCACATATGCCGCCAAGGATATGCCTGCATGTACGAACTGTTTTGTTTGGAAAGCATCAACATCATAATGATCATCATTCTTGGGTGGAAAATCATCTCGAGATTTAAAGAATGACCTTCCTAAACATTCGAAGTACCCTATTTGTAAGCATACCATAATTTCTAAGCAAATTGGTAATTGATTCCTGGTCAAAATGCCTCGACTTCGTATACATTCATAAAAAATACAAGGAAATTATCACCTTGTTTAGCAATAGCAGAACTGAAAAAATACTTAGAACTTTCGTCTATTATTGGCAGTCAAATACTAGTTAAATGTGCCAATGTTGCCATCTTGCGTTTCTATTTCGGAATTGCATTGATAAAGGAACTTGCCTTTATGCTGTACCATAACACCCCAGAGACTGAATCTATATGCTAGCATTCAGTTGTACAACTGACTAGGTATCCCCTTTCCGCCAATGTCATCATCCTATGGTATGCTACATTTCTGGTACCCCGTTTACATAGGCAAGTTATCGTTACTCATTGTTTTTCTATTATTTCATTTTTTTTCTCTGCATTGTGAAGGGCCTGTAAGTAAGCATTTCACTGTTAGTCTACACCTGTTGTTTAGGAAGCGTGACAAATAAGATTTGATTTGTGTAATTTCAAATCAAATCTCATTTTATTTGCCACATGCGCCGAATACAACAGGTGTAGACATTACCGTGAAATGTTTACTTACAGCCCTTAACCAACAACGCATTTATTTTTTAATAAAAAAGTAAAACAAAACAACAACAAAAAAGTGTTGTTGTCCGGGTAGCCATGATTAGCTGTTCAGGAGTCTTATGGCTTGGGAGTAGAAGCTGTTGAGAAGCCTTTTGAACCTAGACTTGGCGCTCAGGTACCGCTTGCCGTGTGGTAGCAGAGAGAACAGTCTATGACTAGGGTGGCTGGAGTCTTTGACAATTTTGAGGGCCTTCCTCAGACACCGCCTGGTATAGAGGTCCTGGATGGCAGGAAGCTTGGCACCAGTGATGTACTGGGCCGTACGCACTACCCTCTGTAGTGCCTTGCGGTCGGAGGCCGAGCAGTTGCCATACCAGGCGGTGATGCAACCAGTCAGGATGCTCTCGATGGTGCAGCTGTATAACTTTTTGAGGATCTGAGGACCCATGCCAAATCTTTTCAGTCTCCTGAGGGGGAATAGGCTTTGTCGTGCCCTCTTCACGACTGTCTTGGTGTGTTTGGATCGTGATAGTTTGTTGGTGATGTGGACACCAAGGAACTTGAAGCTCTCAACCTGTTCCACTACAGCCCCGTCGATGAGAATGGGGGCATGCTCAGTCCTCTTTTTTTTCCCTGTAGTCCACAATCATCTCCTTTGTCTTGGTCACGTTGAGGGAGAGGTTGTTATCCTGGCACCACACGGCCAGGTCTCTGACCTCCTCCCTATAGGCTGTCTCATCGTTGTCGGTGATCAGGCCTACCACTCGTGTCGTCTGCAAACCTAATGATGGTGTTGGAGTCGTGCCTGGCCATGCAGTCATGGGTGAACAGGGAGTACAGGAGGGGCCCCCGTGTTGAGGATCAGCGTGGCAGATGTGTTGTTACCTACCCTTACCACCTGGGGGCGGCCTGTCAGGAAGTCCAGGATCCAGTTGCAGAGGGAGGTGTTTAGTCCCAGGCTCCTTAGCTTAGTGATGAGCTTTGAGGGCTTAATTTGCAGGGTAATGAAATGCACTTACAGTTGTGCTCAAATATTTTGGCACCCTTGCACTTTACAATGGAGCAGAGTGTTCTGTTTTCTCTTTTCAAACCTGTTTGAATGGCAATTTTTTAACCTGTAGGGTACGGCTGGCACCTGCAACTTACCAATGGGTTTTAAGAAGGAGGCGAGGAGTATGCAATTGAGATTCTCACAATATATTTGAGCGCAACCTCCTTCTCAAACCCCATTAGAGGAGGTCAGAGGGGAGGGACCTCTGGCTTTCACCTCCAATGGGTTTTGAGAAGAGAGAGGACACGAGGAGTGTGCTATTGAAATTTTTCCTGAGATTCATTGAACTACATTGAAAGCTTGGCTCAGAGACCCATTTTCTCCACTTTTTAAATTTGTGAACTGGCACTTTGTGTAGATCCCCTGCACTAAATCTCTTTGCCAGAGACACAGAGGCAAATTCCAGATTTAGCCAGTAGGAGTCTCCAAATAACCATGTGGCTACATAAGCATAACCTGGGGTGAGTTCAGTGGTGTAATCATTAGTCCAAATCCTAGCAAACTGTTGCAAACGTAAAATGTTTTGCCACAGGGGCCTCCCGAGGCACTGCATCGCAGTTCTTGAGGTGTCACTACAGATCCGGGTTCGCTACCGGGCTGTGTCGCAGCCGGCCGTGACAATTGGCCCAGCGTCGTCCGGGTTAGGGGAGGGTTTGGCCAGCCGGGATGTCCTTATCCCATCGTGCTCTAGCGACTCCTTATGGCGGTCCGGGAGCTTGCAAGCTGACTTCGGTCGCCAGTTGTACAGTGTTTCCTCCGACACATTGGTGCAGCTGGCTTCCGGGTTAAGCGAGCAGTGTGTCAAGAAGCAGTGCGGCTTGGCAGGGTTGTGTTTCGGAGGACGCATGGCTCTCGACCTTCGCGTCTCCCAAGTCCATACGGGAGTTGCAGCGATGGGACAAGACTGTAACTACCAATTGGATATCACGAAATCGGGGAGAAAAAGGGGTAAAAAGTATTTAAAAAACACAAAAACATTTGCAACAAAAACGTTTAATTCCGTTTGGTTCCTAGTGAATACAGCCCAGTTCGGTTTAACGCAATGTACTGAATGATATGCTTCGCCAAAACAGTGCACAGCGTTCTTCAACATGCTTTGAGGTATGTTTGCTCCCGTTTGGTGGGTGTGGCCTGGCAGTGTGGCCAGGGGTGCATTTAGTTCAGTTCAGCGTTTGCTACGTTGCGTGACGGTTTGTACTGAACAACATGTTTCCCAAAACGGTCCACACTGTTCAACAGCCTTTAAGGCTGTTTTGTGATTTAATATTCATTTTTATATTTTTATTTGAAATTCAGTTAGTTTCATTTTGATAAAAACATTTCTATGTCATTTTTATATTATTTGGTTTCATCATTTATTTAATTAGGGAAAGAAAGTAGCCTATGCGTGGGACGCTAGGAGCCAATTACAGTTGAAGTCGGAAGTTTACATACACTTAGGTTGGAGTCATTCAAACTCGTTTTTCAACCACTCCACAAATTTCTTGTTAACAAACTATAGTTTTGGCAAGTCGGTTAGGATACATGACACAAGTAATTTTTCCAACAATTGTTTACAGACAGATTATTTCACAATTCTAGTGGGTCAGAAGTTTACATAAACTAAATTGACTGTGCCTTTTAAACAGCTTGGAAAATTCCAGAAAATTATGTCATGGCTTTAGAAGCTTCTGATAGGCTAATATACATCATTTGAGTCAATTGGAGGTGTACCTGTGGATGTATTTCAAGGCCTACCTTCAAACTCAGTGCCTCTATGCTTGACTTTATGGGAAAACCAAAAGAAATCAGCAAAGACCTCAGAAACAAAAATGGAAGACCTCCACAAGTCTGGTTCATCCTTGGGAGCAATTTTCAAACGCCTGAAGGTACCACGTTCATCTGTACAAACAATAGTATGCAAGTATAAACACCATGGCACCACGCAGCCGTCATACCGCTCAGGAAGGAGACGCGTTCTGTCTCCTAGAGATGAACGTACTTTGGTGCGAAAAGTGCAAATCAATCCCAGAACAACAGCAAAGGACCTTGTGAAGATGCTGGAGGAAACGGGTACAAAAGTATCTATATCCACAGTAAAACAAGTCCTATTTCGAAATAACCTGAAAGGCCGCTCAGCAAGGAAGAAGCCACTGCTCCAAAATCGGCATAAAAAAGCCAGACTACGGTTTGCAACTGCACATGGGGACAAAGACCGTACTTTTTGGAGGAATGTCCTCTGGTCTGATGAAACAAATAGAACTCTTTGGCCATAATGACCATCGTTATGTTTGGAGGAAAAAGGGGGTCGATTGCAAGCCGAAGAACACCATCCCAACCGTGAAGCACGGGGGTGGCAGTATCATGCTGTGGGGGTGCTTTGCTGCAGGAGGGACTGGTGCACTTCACAAAATAGATGGCATCATGAGGAAGGAAAATGATGTGGATATATTGAAGCAACATCTCAAGACATCAGTCAGGAAGTTAAAGCTTGGTCGCAAATGGGTCTTCCAAATGGACAATGACCCCAAGCATACTTCCAAAGTTGTGGCAAAATGGCTTAAGGACAACAAAGTCAAGTTATTGGAGTGGCCATCACAAAGCCCTGACCTCAATCCTATAGAACATTTGTGGGCAGAACTGAAAAAGCGTGTGCGAGCAAGGAGGCCTACAAACCTGACTCAGTTACACCAGCTCTGTCAGGAGGAATGGGCCAAAATTCACCCAACTTATTGTGGGAAGCTTGTGGAAGGCTACCCGAAACGTTTGACCCAAGTTAAACAATTTAAAGGCAATGCTACCAAATACTAATTGAGTGTATGTAAACTTCTTATCCACTGGGAATGTGATGAAATAAATAAAAGCTTAAATAAATCTCTTTACTATTATTCTGACATTTCACATTCTTAAAATAAAGTGGTGATCCTAACTGACCTAGGACAGGGAATCTTTACTAGGATGAAATGTCAGGAATTGTGAAAAACTGAGTTTAAATGTATTTGGCTAAGGTGTATGTAAACTTCCAACTTCAACTGTATGTGTTGTAGGCCTATAGTTTGTTTTTTTGGGATGTCACTTCTTGCCACTGAGGGGCAGTAATACATAAGGTGATGTGCCAGGACCATATACTTGGATAGACATAACATCTCTATATCTGTGACATGATGGTGTCTGTGAGAGCATGGGCAGCGCCATTGAGTCCATCTCCATCTTGAAATCGTCCATTTTCTTCTTCACCAGAAAAGTTAATTGACTAATCCCTCCTGATGACCCGGCTGTCATGACTCCACTGGGTCATGCCAACCGGGTCATCAGGAGGGATCAACCAATGAAGTTGGAAGTCCCGCCCAGTTGACTAAATAAAAATGGCGAAAGTCCTCAATGGCGCTGCCTATGCTAACACAGGCTTTTGGGCACTAGAGGACTCCATACAACTCCATTGCCAGGACATACCGTAGGTTTGGTTAGGTTTAAATTATAAATCAATCCTAATGTGACTTGGATTTAAATGATAAGTGCCTAGACTGATGCAAGAAATATGGTGGAAGGAAACTCTCTTTCCCATTTTACACCAATCCAATGTTTGGTTTTACTTTAGTAGTAGATGTAAGAAGAATCAAGTACCTTTACCTGACAAAAAGAGAGGAAAAAACGACAAATTAAGTGATGTCATATTTGACATGTTATGTTTTGTAATATTAAACATGTATCATTGACTAACCCCTTCAAACAGGGTTAGTAAAAACAGCCGTGTTTCTGTTCAACCATACAATATTTTCTGTTTTATCTTCAAGAAGAGGTGGTCGTTCAGTTTCTCAAGCCTGATGACAGTTGTCCACAGACAGAGAATATTCACTCCACGAACATTTGGGATGCAGGGGCAGAAACCAGATCCAGTGCCACAGGACACAGCTTTGGATAAACAGCCATCCTTGCCTGCCAGAACTGGAGATGTGACTCGTAAACATGCCCCCCTTTACATTTACGTCATTTAGCAGACGCTCTTATCCAGAGCGACTTACAGTTAGTGAGTGCACGTATTTCCGCAGCTCACAGGGCGCACTTAATGCCCTGCCAGGTTGACCCTCCAGCTGGACAGTTACCTCAGACACAATCTTCGATGCGAGAAAGCTATATTTCTGAAGCACTGTGGTTGAGATGCTTGCTGGATTCATTGTGCTGGCATCTTCCATGCGAAGCACTCACGCAGTGACTTCAGGAGGACCTGTGCCAACTGTTCTGCAACAGTAGTTGACTGCAAGTGTACCTCAAGATTGAGGAGGCACGGCACCACATCAGACAGCGACTGGCTGTCAGTTTGATGTTGGTCGTGTGAATTGCAAATGGGTCCAGAGACTTCACAAGCTGCTGTAGCTTGGCCCAGCCATGCTCCGTGCTCGCCATCTGATTTCTTCCCTGTTAGCTACTGATAGCTAGGGATAGTGATGCACAAGCTACGCCTATTTGAAACATCGGCATCTACTGGCAGCATTTACCCGCCAGATTCAGAATGTCGAAAACCACATGATAAAAAAAGGATAATTGAATGTTAATTTCTCTACCATAAGCCACCTCCAACGTCGTTTTAGAGAATTTGGCAGTACGTCCAACTGGCCTCACAACCGCTGACCATGTGTAACCACGCCAGCCCAGGACCTCCACATCTGGCTTCTTCACCTGCGGGATCGTCTGAGACCAGCCACCCGGACAGCTGATGAAACTGTGGGTTTGCACAACTGATGGTGGGGTTATGGTATGGGCAGGCATAAGCTACGGACAACCAACACAATTGCATTTTATTTATGGCAATTTGAATGGACAGAGATGCCATGACGAGATCCTGATGCCCATTGTCATGCCATTCATCTGCCGCCATCACCTCATGTTTCAGCATGATAATGCATGGCCCCATGTCGCAAGGATCTGTACACAATTCCTGGAAGCTGAAAATGTCCCAGTTCTTCCATGGCCTGCATACTCACCAGACATGTCACCCATTGAGCATGTTTGGGATGCTCTGGATTGACGCGTACGACAGCGTGTTCCAGTTCCCGCCAATATCCAGTGACTTTGCACAGCCATTATATAGGCACAGGCCACAATCAACTGCCTGATCAACTCTGTACGAAGGAGATGTGTCGCAAATGGTGGTCACACCAGATACTGACTGGTTTTCTGATCCAAGCCCCTACCTTTTTTTTATGGTACAGGATCTGTGACCAACAGATGCATATCTGTATTCCCAGTCATGTGAAATCCATAGATTAGGGCCTAATTTATTTAAAGTTGACAGATTTCCTTATATGAACTGTAACTCAGTAAAATCTTGAAATTGTTGCATGTTCAAATCAAATCAAATTTTATTTGCCACATGCGCCGAATACAACAGGTGTAGACTTTACAGTAAAATGCTTACTTACAAGCTCTTAACCAACAATGCAGTTTTAAGAAAAATATGTGTTAAGTAAAAAATAACAATTAAAGAGCAGCAGTAAAATAAAATAACAGGGGAGGCTATATACAGGGGGTACCGGTACCGAGTCAATGTGCGGGGGCACAGGTTAGTCGAGGTAATTGAGGTAATATGTACATGTGGGTAGAGTTAAAGTGACTGTGCATAGATAATAAACAGAGAGTAGCAGCAGCGTAAAGGGGGGGGTGGGGGGGGCGACAATGCAAATAGTCTGGGTAGCCATGATTAGCTGTTCAGGAGTCTTATGGCGTGGGGGTAGAAGCTGTTAAGAAGCCTTTTGGACCTAGACTTGGCGCTCCGGAACCGCTTGCCATGCGGTAGCAGAGAGAACAGTCTATGACTAGGGTGGCTGGAGTCTGACAATTTTTAGGGCCTTCCTCTGACACCGCCTGGTATAGAGGTCCTGGATGGCAGGAAGCTTGGCCCCAGTGAGGTACTGGGCCGTACGCCCTACCCTCTGTAGTGCCTTGCGGACGGAGGCCCAGCAGTTGCCATACCAGGCAGTGAGGCAACCAGTCAGGATGCTCTCGATGGTACAGCTGTAGAACTTTTTGAGGATCTGAGGACCCACGCCAAATCTTTTCAGTCTCCTGAGGGGGAATATGCTTTGTCGTGCCCTCTTCACGACTGTCTTGGTGTGCTTGGACCATGTTAGTTTGTTGGTGATGTGGACACCAAGGAACTTGACGCTCTCAATCTGTTCCACTACAGCCCCGTCGATGAGAATGGGGGCGTGCTCAGTCCCCTGTAGTCCACAATCATCTCCTTTGTCTTGATCACGTTGAGGGAGAGGTTGTTATCCTGGCATCACACGGCCAGGTCTCTGACCTCCTCCCTATAGGCTGTCTCATCGTTGTCGGTGATCAGTTTGGGACTCGAGGCGATTTTTACGCGCTGTGCTTCAGCACTCGGCGGTCCCGTTCTGTGAGCTTGTGTGGCTTACCACTTTGCGGCTGAGCCGTTGTTGCTCCTAGACTTTTCCACTTCACAATAACAGCACTTACAGTTGACCTGGGCAGCTCTAGCAGGCCAGTAATTTGACGAACTGACTTGTTGGAAAGGTGGCATCCTATGACGGTGCCACGTTGAAAGTCACTGAGCTCTTCAGTAAGGCCATTCTACGGCCAATGTTATACTATGGAGATTGCATGGCTGTGTGCTCGATTTTATACACCTGTCAGCAACGGGTGTGGCTGAAATAGCCGAATCCACTAATTTGAAGGGGTGTCCACATAGCATGTAGTGTATCAATAAGATACGAGCTGAAACGAGCCACCTACGATTCCCCACATGGCAGCTTCTTGTCATTGTTGCCAGCTATAAACAAATCACTTCTTCCAGCCACATTGATGCGCACGCATCCTTTTCGTGACGTTGTCAGCCTATACGATCCTTAAGAGATTTTGTCTGTCATAATGACCAACCGTCCTGCCCACCGGCACAATAAGTTGAAATGGAATTGTATTTAACTTACGGCTTCCCGCAGACTGTTTTTGTGCATCCCAATACAATTTGGGAGCAACGCTAGTGTATGTAAATACACCCGCGTTGCTAAAAGCAGCTAGGACTGCAACTGCTCTCTGCTGTGCTGGAGGATCCACACACTAGACTGGAGACGCTGAAGTAAATATGGGCTACAGCAGGGGTGGTTTTTTAATATGGTATTTCCTGCCCTCTGGAAGCTAGAACCATTGTGGAGAATTGTGCAACTCCGTAATGGTCAACAATTTTCCACGTTGTGGACCATTAGTGCGTCGGAACAAACCAAGGCTTATGAAATGTGAGTTCGGGCAGAACTACAAGAAGTTCAAACTTTGTTCTAATATAGCTGGGGGAAAACGGTTCATTTAATTAGCATAATCATTTTCACAGCATGGTTATATTATGTATAGTTACAGATAATAGGGACTACCTGTCTTAGGCCTAGCTATAACAAATGATATTAGCAATGATATTAGCAGTCTGATAGAGAAATCTCTGTCCCTCGGATGCCTGTCGGCTGACACTGTAGGACAGAGGAAACCAGGAGGATGAGCCAGGAAGCCTGGGAGCCGACATCTCCCGTTGAGCCTCAGAATCCCTTCGGGTTGTTATGTCAAGAGCAGCTATCGGGCCGCTGCTACTGGGAGGCAGAGTGGACTGGGGGAGAGAAACCCAGAGCCATATCAGTGGGGGTGATATCCAAACAGACTCAACCAGAAGGAGGAGTAAGGGAGGGAGTACATGGAGCAAAATGCAAAGCCTGGGGGATCAAGTCCTATCCTTCATCTTGAGATTTCTAACGCGGTTACTTCTTTGACCACGATAAGCAGAAATGGTGGAGCTGGCCTGCGCTCATCAGTCGAGATCAGTCTGGATTTAGGATTCACAGTACTTCATCCACCATCACTCTCTGCAAGTTGGACTGACCCTCAAAGACAAAAAAAACAATACAGACTTGCTGAGTTTGATGATACCTATATTAACTTTGGACAAAGCATGAATATCCTTGCAGAGGGTTATTTTTTGTTAAACTGTTGAGATAGATATATTTTTTAAGGTGTACTCTTTTACTCAAGCCAAACTCTACAAGTTACCAGTGAGATCTTATATTTGTTAATAATGCTGTACGCACAATATTTCCCATACGGCGTACAAACAGAAAAGGCACATTTACAACAACAAAAATATTTTATTGGACCAGCGCCATGTATATGCCATGGCTATTATGTGTTTTTTTTTTAAACATACTTAAAATAGAACCAATACACAAATTGCTACAGTTCAGATGAAAGATGGATTTTGTACATAAAAACAAAAAAAACTGCAATGTATAAAAATGTTCAAGTAAAAAAAGTAAATATTAAAACAATAGCAAGACAGCAATCTGATGCAAAGTCCTTCATTTGTCAGGCACTTACAATTTTTTTTTCAAAAATTCAGGAGAGAACCTTCATTCCATTTTTTGGGGGTTCAATAAATGACTTAAATGAATTATTCCACACATCATAAAATGCCTTGCACATAAACAAATGATATCAAAGAAGCTTAGGACCTTTCTATACATTAAAAACATACAAAACAGGACCTTGAAAATAAGTTAACAGGTCTCCGAAACAATCCTTCTAGAATACAAAAAGATATAGTTGTGATCAGTGCATGTATTAAGCATGTATACAAAGCACTATTCGACGAAGGTCTACAAAGAAAGGTTTCTCCCACTCTGATTGGAAAAGCTCAGGTTGCAATAGAATCAGACGATAGGATTGGATGATTGATAGGCAAATGGAGCAGTAACATTCAGACATCTTTGATAGGAGTACAAAACTGTTCATGGGTGGCCTTTGTAAAATAGCTAGCCTATAATGCTACAGCTTAGATGCTCAGTTACCTTAACTCCAAAATAGCATGTTGAAGCTAATTCATGGTCCATATACTGTCACGACTATACTTTACATCAACCAAAGATTTACCTTCAAGGCAAGGAAAACTAGTGTTGTGAGTGTTGATTCCGTCCACACTCCAGCTAAACTTCAAAGTAAAGTTCAATAATGCCACCGCTGGCCCTTTAACTTATTCTGATAATATCTAACAGGGTGAGACGCATTAGATTTTTACTCCTGAAGAGGTTGTACCTTAATGTCCACTTTGGCTCTGGGCAGAAAATGTCAATTTTGTCTTGTCCATTCGCAAACATGAGTAACAGAAAAGATCCAATTGGGGTGAAAACCGTGCCAACGTTAACTGCCATTAGTTTCTAGATGAAATGTTAAGACGCCATTCGACCTGCTAAGGCACAATTATAAGTCCTCATTGTAAAAAAGTGTCACTTTAATCCATAGAGACGTGAAGGAGAAGCTCATTGGATGTTGATCTCTTCTCTCATTTGGGACCAAAGTAAGAAATATGCATTCCTACAGACGCCAACAAGGCAGAGTAGGATAGTCCTGGAGTGCGAGACACACAAACTCAAAAGGCCAATACATGCATGCTCGCGCGCACACACACTCATATACACCAACACCTGTATACATCCTTCACATACACACTGATCCACAGGTTTGTGTGTGTATGGACTTAATCACGTCATCCTCACAAATGTAATCCCATTTGTACACAACCGCTCTCACACACAGACACACTCACACACTTGTCACCTCCCCCCCCGAAATTCCTAACACATTCATACCCTTACACACACACACACACACTGTGCACCTGGGCCGTGTGTTTACACCTTGCTCTCGGAGGGCAGTTCGCTGAGGGCAGAGACGATGTCGCTAAAGCAGGAGCGGTCCTTGGGGCTGGAGGCCCAGCAGCGCGTCATCAGCTTGTACACCCGGGAAGGACAGCCCTGGGGCAGGGGCAGCTTCCCCCGGCCCTCCCTCAGCTCTGGTAGAGGGGAAGACGTGAGAGAAAGACATACATGGGGTGAGAGCGAGCGAGATGCAGGGAAAGAGAGGTGAAAGGTGGAGGGATAGAGAAATAAAAACATGGAGGGAAAGAACGTGTGAAAGTTACGAGTGAAACTCTGAAATAGATGGGAACCAAAATAACATTTATACCTCACTATCCTCTCACTCATGACCACTACTCTGAAAGGACAGAACAGGAGAGCGCAATAAACCTTAAAAAGGGGAATTCCACCACTTTTGAACCTTATATTCGTCATCTCCAGCATTACCGCAATGTCAACATATGTGAAAACAGCAGGTTTCTATGCTTTCTACTCAAAAAGACAGAAGAAAAGGCTTTTTTGATGACATCATCCAGTGACATTGATGACATCATCCAGTGACATTGATGACATCATCTGGTGTGCATTGTGTGGTTTTAAACAACTACGGTTAGTAAAGTAACCATTAGGAGGATGACAAAATATGTGCCCTTGAAACAGTGGTCTTCTACCTACTTCTACCCCCATCTTGGATGAAGCACTTCCAAGAGCCAGTTCGACTGCCCTCACCTTCGAGGACCTTGTCGTGGTCGAGCGCAGCGTGCGGCAGCTCTCCCAGGCTAAACACCTCCCACATGAGCACGCCGAAGGACCACACGTCCGTCTTGGTGGAGTAGTCGTCCTCGAACACGGCCTCGCTGGGCAGCCAGCGCAGTGGGATCCACACTTGCCGGTAGTGATAGTACTCACTGGAGTGGAGGGAGGATACACAGGTTAGCACCAGGACTAAGGTAACCTCCACTTTGGGTGTTTGGTAGTCTGTCCATTGGGTGGCGCCACAGTTAATTTAGTCTGTCATAATTCATCACTATACATATCACAGGTCTCTTTAAATGGAGACTTACTTCGGGAAATCTAAATTATCGATACAATTATGC
Organism: Coregonus clupeaformis; assembly: GCF_020615455.1. Taxonomy (NCBI): domain Eukaryota; kingdom Metazoa; phylum Chordata; class Actinopteri; order Salmoniformes; family Salmonidae; genus Coregonus; species Coregonus clupeaformis. The sequence goes on along the minus strand of NC_059211.1, from coordinate 51,467,399 downwards.
TGTGACTGGATTCATCGAAATTAATCAAAACCTTGAAAATGTGGTTTTCAACCGGAAGTGATCTTTCCTGGTTAAATCAAGATTGAATCAAACGTAATCTTACTCGTTGTAGACATCTTTGCTGAGCCCCAGTGCAGACACCTTGACCTGCCTCTTCGCGCTGATCAGACAGTTGCGGGTGGCTAGGTCCTTGTGGACGAAGCGCTGATTGGATAGATGCTCCATCCCCCGGGCAACCTGCAGACACACCCCCACCTGAGGGAGAGAGTGGGACATAGGGAGCATTAAATCACTGTGTGTGTTTTCAAGCATATGTGAGCCTTCAAGTGAGTGAGTTAGCGTGCGTGTGTTTAAGCATTTTAATGGCTTTTTTATTACATCTTATGGTTAATCTGTTTCTCCTTCTGAGTGGTCCAACAGGCACAGTGAAAGCCAGTGGCATGATGCAACAGGAGAGACTTACTGTAAGCACCAGCTACCAAATCCTGGCCTACTGCACTGAAGCCAAGACCTGTTTAAGATGCTAATGTCTGCCTTCTTTTGAATGTGTGCTTGAGTGTGTGTGTGTGTGTGTGTGTGTGTGTGTGTGTATAAACTGACCTTCTGCTTGGTGCTGAGGTGATGGGACTTGGGTTTCTCCTCCTTGTTCTTGGACATCTTGAGGTATTGCTTCAGGTCCCCCTAGGAACATATACACAGGTCTGGGGTCGATGCTAAATCATGGATGACTTAAAAAAAGGACACCCGCACACGTTTTTCACTGCACTGAGGTCAGTGTACGTAGCTCATATTTTAAATCGTTTGTATTTCATCAATGCATTTTATCTTAATACCCATTTATGTCAATGATGCAATTGACTGCCATGTAGGATACATAAATAAAGTGTGTGTGTGTAGGGAGTAGGGTGAAGTTAAGTTGCCCCTAGACACTGATCTTTGGTCAGTTTAGCATTTCCCCCACTAATGGCTAAGGTTAGGATTGGGAGCGGAAGCTGATCCTAGACCTGTACCTCGGGGAAACTTTACCCGGAGCGTAAGCAGGTAGCTCCCCCCTTACCATTTCAGCGTACTCCAGTATGAGGTAGTGGGGCTCGGCTTCCCTGCACATGCCCAGTAGGCGCGCCAGGTTGGGGTGGCCCAGCTTGCCGAACATCTCCACCTCGCGACGGAACTCCAGCTGTAGCGTCTCCTCCCGCGTCTGCAGACTCTTCACCAGCACCACTGTCTCCTCCTCATCCTCACCGTCTCCTCCTCCTGCCGACATGAGGCCCTTGGCTTTGGCCAGGAACACCTCGCCAAACTCGCCTTTCCCTGTGGAGGATAGGGGAATCAGTATCATTTTATATACCCTTTATTTATACAGGTAAGTCAACTAAGAACAAATTCATATTTACAATGACGACCTTTCCAAATTCTTATTTACAATGACGTTATGTGTTGCGCCGTACCCAGAGTGCTGATGGTGGTCAGGTTGGCGCGGGGGTAGTGCCCTTTGTCGTGGCTGCTATGGCGCTTGTTGTTGGCACTGCTGGCCGTGGTGCCCATGTTGGTCAGTGCCACCTCCTCCTGGATCTCAGCAGTGGCCTGTCCATTGGTCTGCACCGTGCCCCCTGTAGTGCCAGGACAAAATGGCATCCTTCAATACCGGTAACTAAACATGCGGATTGTTTGTACATACTCCACTTTACATATCGGTACCCATCACTAGTAATACATGTACATACAGTGCAACTACTATACATATTTGTAATGTTTTCAACAAAAGTTCAACTCAATTCGCCTCACACTAAAAGGAAAACCAGAAACGCTTGAATTTAACTGAATGGAATCGACTGTGAACGCTGACCGTTGAGGTGCTCTGTCTTGGTCTCCTCTCCCTCAGCGCCCCTTGTTGAGTCTATTGGGGTTGCTACTCAACTTTACTCAACCAAGTGAATCAAATCGACTGAACACTGACCGTTGAGGCGCTCAGTCTCAGTCTCCTCTCCTTCGGGGCCCTTGAGTCGCTTGGCGTTCCGTCTCTTCTTGCAGTAGAACATCAGGCCCAGGACGATGATGATGTAGGCCACGGCGGCGCCCACCGATAGGCCGATTGTCTGGATCATCTTATAGGGCGCCTTTTCGTCCTCCTCCAACGAGTGGTGCACAGGCTTCTCTGTAGGCACACAGACGCAGACGCACAAAAGAGTCAGGTAACGTGATGCGCTTCTCTATTGAATTAAAGTCTTCTACTGAAGTCTCTTTTGAATCACCATCTCAGCCTCAGATGTCAAGTGGACACCTCAAGACGGCGCCACTCAATTTCATCCTTTCTAAATGAGACATTGCAGTGCCGAAATGTGTTTCATTTGTCTTGACCCTGTTACCGTCGTTACACATTCAAGCACCAAAATAGGTATTTACAGTTTGGTGCTCGGTTTTATTTCCTCCACCTTTAGACAGCTGCAGCAGGCACACAAAGTTTCTCCAGAAACGTTACTTTTTTTCTTTTTCCCCTGGTGTCTTACCTACAACGTAGAGCTCTGCCGATGTGTGGCCGATATTGCAGCTGTTGCCAGCGATGCATGTGTAGCTTCCCGTATCCTCCACGCTCACGTCTTGGATGACCAGAGAACCGTTGGCCATCTTCTGAAACCTGGAGAGCAAACAGCAGAGGGGGGACAGGGGTGAGGCCGTGGCTGCATTCAGTTCCTTTCCCTCGTTTACTCCTATTCACGGTTGATCCAGTCCCATTTCACTCCCTACCCCTTCCCCTTGGCCTTAACCCTTCAATATCTGAGGGGTCTCGCGGTTTTAGCAGTGTGGTGGAGGAGCTTCCACCATATTGCATTTACCTTAGAGAACCGCAAACAATGAAGGGTTAGCCCTAAGGGAAGGTGTATGAAGGGAATTGGGACTGGCTGATAGCAATATGGCAAAGGCTAGATGGTTTCTTATCATGGTATGGAAGATGTCACTAGCAAAACGCACTATCCAAACATGCCATTTAGCACGGTGTTCAGAATGGAAAAACCCACATGAGAACCCAAATACTACAAAATGACTTTGGGCCTTAACAAAACAGACAGTTGTGGTTCTCTACCTGCTCTTGCGAGGCTCCAGGAACTTGTCTTTCTTCTTCCACTGGATAAAGGGCTGGGGGTCGCCGGTGGCCTGGCAGTGCAGAATGGCTGTGTGGCCCTGGTAAACAGTGGTGTGCTCCGGCTCCATATTAAATGTTATATACACTGGGAGAGAGAAAGAGAGGAGAAGGAAAGAACAAAATAGTGGAAGAGAAGTTGGTTTTAGTTGCGTTGGAGGCAGCTTTGGTGATGGCGGCATTAGCACAGTTGGTAAAATCATTGGTAAAAAAAATAGAGAAACATTATTGGTGTTTGTTTACGTTCTGCCATCTTAATTGTTTTTGTTTCTAAACCTAACGCTGGAACTTAATCAATTACTGTCACAGGTTGGCTGGAGCATTGTTAGATTAATTTGGATTTTAAGAATAATGACTAAAGAATTTCACCCCAAACACAGTATAAATGTTAAAATTATCATGTAGTGTCAACCCACTAACAGAGGGGGCGTTACTAACCATTCAAGGGGGAAGGCGGGAACTGTTTAAGAAAGCCACCTAAAGGTGGGAGGAGCATAGTGCCTTTGTTTGTCAAGGGGTATTAAAACAGTATGTTTGTGTTTTTGGCCCCAGAGCTCTCGCCATGAATAAAAATACAGATAAGACTTGGGAGTTGTGGACCTTGAATCATTGATGATTAAAACCAGAGCCTTACAACCTCTGGTAATGATTCAAGCTTAGGGTGAATTAGAGATAAAAATTCACATGACAGATATACATACACATTTTTCACAGGTAGAAATCAATCACTGGTTAAAAGTAGAGGACGACAACCGGAGGACCCTTGGTCTATGTGGTGTCTGGTTGTACAGGTGGAAGCTTTGTGGTGTGTCTGTGACCTGCATTGGTGTGGTTGGCATTAGTGCCACTAGTGTTAGTGGAGGGATACCTGCTACGGTGAGCTGCACGGAGGCTGTGATCTGGCCCTGCAGGCTGTTGGATGCCAGGCAGGTGTAGTTGCCCGCGTCGTCCCTCGTCACCTTTGCGAAGGTGAGTACGCCGCCGGTCTGGACTACATGCTCCGACAGCTCACTGCCATCTGTAGGGGGGGAATATTAGAGATTCAGATACACGTTTATTGTCCTACAAGTGGAGCACAGCTCACACATTACATACACAAAACCCATTTAGAAAACACAGCAGGAAACAAACAATGTAACAATTGAGAGAGATCAGTCCAATCTCAACCCCTAGCCCAGGCCTATTAAATTCCATTCCTGGAGGGCCGAATACTCTTCTGGATTTCATTCTAACCTTCGTGTGTCGGGGATTGTCGACCCTACCCCTAAACACATACATCTGAAATGGGTGTAAAAAATATGGCAGAAAATCTGACTATGCCAATAAGCTAGGCAGTTATTACCATATTGCTTACACCCCCGCTATCCTTTGAGATCTACTAGAAGTGTCTAGGTACAAGGGGTTAGGGGCTAAGAGTAGATTTTGGATTGGATTGAGCAACATAGGTCTCAGACACACACACGTACAAAGGCAGGCAAGGAGGTCCGCGAACACCCACCTGCTTTGGTCCACTGGATGGTGGGGGTCTCGCGGCCCTTGGCGGAGCACTGCACAGTGCTCTCCTTGTCCAACTCCAGACACTGGGAGGGCTGGGGGGTGGGGGTGAACTTCAGCTTCTCTGGACGAAGGAGACAACCGTGTTGGAGACGTTAGAGCACAGAGTAGCGGTGGAGTAGAGAGACACACACATGCAGACAAAGACACAAGCATACACATATCCAAGCATACACACACCAGGGTTTCCGCCGGACAAGTGACCAGGAAGACTTACATTTATCGGACATTTGATACATTTACCGGTCATCCATATGCATTGGCTGCATAACCCATTAGGTCTTCCACCCACGCAGCCAGCGCCATCAATACATGAGGGATATTGGCCAAAAGAGACATTTACATGTCCTTAAAAACAGCCTATATTAATTACAAAATACTATTCCTTGTCTTTCGATGTGCAGCATATGCAAAACTGAATTTCTTTATACTTGTCAGATAGGCTACTGTGTCTGCTATACAGATATAGGCGTTCAGCAGGGGACTAATTCGTTAATTTTCAATCAGAATATTTTTTATAAAGATAAGCATTATATTGTAAGATTATAGGAGTAACTCTGGTAGGCCTGAAACAGTCTTCCTCACCTCAAGTTCAACTGTCGAAGTCAGTTGGAGTGCCGGTGCGCACTGCCTTCATATCATAGGCCTGCAGTATAATGGCTACACCAAACCTTCACAAAAGCTTCTAAACTTTATTAGGGTAATATCAAAAGTAAGTAAAAGAAAATGGCTCAACAGAATGAAACAAAACCTGTGAACTGGTTTAAACATTCACAAAAGTTTTGAACAGGCTATATTCCAGCAATTACCAAGAAAGGCTAGTGCCTACCGTACCCAACAAATGACAGCAATAGGCTAATTATATTTATTTTACAACAGGCCTACTTAAAACACATCTTAAACTAAATACGGAGCACACAATTAAAAAGACAGATCGAAATTAATTTAGCCAACAAAAATGTCTCAACAGAATGAAAAAAAACACGTTTTACATATTTAAAGAACTGGTTTAGATTAATAAATAGGTCTACAATAACATATTATTATAAAAAATGTTTTTATAATAATGTTCCAAAATTGCATCCTACCTGAATAGCGAGTTGCATCCTGCATTTGGCCGCGCCAACATTCATCTCATCTTTGTCCACTACAATATTAGAACTTGTCCATTCCCCTTGTAGCAGGGATCCAGACTAACATTTTCCCAAGTTTTTCAGTTGGTGGCACCAGCCCATGATTTGGTCACACCCAAAAGGCTCACGGCATCACGCAAAAAGGAGTAGGCCTATCATCTTATAAAGTCATTCAGTGCTTTATTAAAACGTGTATTAGACTACTGAGATGGTATGGAAGTAATAAGTCGTTTCATCATCTTTTCATGTGATTCAAAATGCATTTTGGGTAGAAAATCATACTATTGTTATATTTGACTGTTAAAATAGGGATTCAGAGAAAAACTTTTTTTTTTGTTCAATATAGATGACTTTGCCTGCATCTTTATGTGCCCTAATATCATAGGCTAATTTATTTGGAGCCAATTCACCACCTGAGTAAGTGGAAACTCAAACACATTGGCTAGATCACTAGTTCTAAATTGAATACCCACTGCTAGTAGCCATGTATCAAGCTAACATAACATTTAATGTCCCCAAAAAACGTTGCAGTTGTAGCCTACCGCCCAATGAGGCCTATTCACTCGCAATGACCAATGCGCATTTCGCACGCTACAATCAGAACACTTTTCTTTCTCCTGGATAATTTTTTCAGTAGGGAAAGGAAAGCGTGGCTTGTTCGACACAGCAGCAGGCTCCAGCGAAACCGGTACAGGACCAGGTGGGTAGACACTTTCATAACAGGAATCATGAGGATAATGCACTTTACTTTGTTTCAGCCCCCTAGAAAATAGGACATTTTGAGTGAGGTGAATGAATGTGCAGCTCGCACCGATGCGACCAATAAATGTATTACTTGCACAGCCAAGTCAAAGGCCGGCAAAATGCGACTAAATGGTCGCAGTCTCGAGCCCGGTCTTTCCTTTTACTTCAATGAAAAAGGCCTCAATCGTCGTAATCAACAGTAGCCTAGGCCAAGGCTCCTCTCTCGCTCTCTTTCTCCTCAGCAGGGCAGCCTCCGACACTTTGGCCGGCTACAATTTTATTTATCGGCATTTCATTTATGTTCTCTCGCTCTAGCTCATACACACGCTCTCTCTCTCAAACACATGCTCACACACACACACACACACAGGAGCACACACACATCATGGCACTACCACATACCTGCATGCTGTCTTGCTCGCGTACAAACTCACACCTACGCATGTGCACGCACACACACACACTCACCAAGTACGAAGACCCTGGCCCGGCCCTCCACCCTCCCGGCTTCCGTCTGGCTCCGACACATGTACAAGTGGTTATCATACACCTCCACACTGTTGATCCTCAGGGTCCCGTTGGGGTACAGCTTAAAGCGAAAGTCCTACAGTCAAACGATAACAATAGGTTAATGGAAATGAAAGTTACAGATTGCACCTTTATGCATATTTACAGTTCTGGGCATTAAAAAGTTTAATCTGTATTGCAGCACAGTAAAAAAACATTGCCTTCAAAGTGAATGTAAATGCACAGTCAGGGGCATATTTGAGAAATATATTTCATTACATGGATTATTGTTAGATGATTCTTAATGAACTTGACCCTTGGCCCTTACGTGACACTGCGAGAGAATGTCACATTAACAATGTCCAGAACTGTATGTAAATATAAGTATATACACGGAGTGTACAAAACATGACATATTGCGTTGCACCCGTTTCCCTCAGAACAGTCTCAATTCATCGGGGCATTGACTACAAGGTGTCGAAAGCATTCCACTGGGATGCTGGCCCATGTTGACTCCAATGCCTTCCCACAGTTGTGTCAAATTGGCTGGATGTCCTTTTTAAATCTTTTGTCTTGCCCATTTACCCTCTGAATGGAACACATACACAATCT